>NC_056728.1:1393940896-1394235896 GCF_019279795.1 Protopterus annectens
TCCCCAAAACACCCCACGCCACACGCACGCACACACACACACACACACACATGCACACTCGCGGACACACTAACGCACTCAGACTCTTGCTCGCTCACACACACACACACTCATACATGCGTACTCATGCGCGTGCACTCACACACGCACGCACTCTCACACACGCACTCACACATGCGCGCTCACACGCACTCACACGCACGTGCACACACACACACACACACACTCCCACACACACACTCCCACACACACACTCCCACACACACACTCCCACACACACACTCCCACACACACACTCCCACACACACTCCCACACACACACACTCCCACACACACACACACACACACACACACACACACACACACACACACACACACACACACACACACACACACACACACACACACACTTCACACACTCAAGCACTCTGACGCACTCACACTAGCACACGCACTCACACTCGCACTCACTCACTCACACCCTTGTGGCTTTATCACCACATTACATTTGGCTATTGGCTTTGTCAAGATTTCTTACTCTATGAGATTGAGATGCATCGTTTTAAAGAGAGAGGTAAATAAAACAGAAGAAAAACAGTACCAAAGTAAATAATTGCAATACCAGCAAAAAATTTCCTTTTAACTGCTTGTATTGCAGTTATTTACTTTGGTATTGTTTTGCTTCTAATTTATTTTTAATTCCTCTCTTTAACTGCGATTTTCCACAACCATTCATACATGAATGGTAGTGTATTTGGGAGCTCTGATTGGCTCCAGTCCTTAGGAACAGTTATTTGATCGGTTCGCATACTGCAATGGCGACTGGCTGTAATTGCTGAATATGAGCCAATCAAAAACTGTGTAGCACAGCCAACACTGTTCAGTGTTGAACAGCAGAGTAGCTATTTGGTTTGTATACCGTGATGCTGATTGACAGTAATTGTGGTATACAAACCAATCAAAAGCCATGTAGTGGAGCCAAAGTTGTCCAGTGTGGAACAGTGGGTTCACTCATGGTCAAACGCTGCACGCTCCACATAATGCGGAGCACTTGTCTGCTCAGTGCATGGCAGTTGATTTCATTAACAGAAATCTCCCCTTAGGGCTGCAAATGCAGTATGTCCTAAAGTTGTACAACTTCATAAAACTCTGGATAAGAGTGAACACAATTTGAACTGCAACATTTTGAGGTTATATTAAACACCTTAAATAAAGCATTTAGACTTTGAAAGTGAACAATATGTTGTCTCAAAATGATTCGGCAAACTAATTCTATTATTTTGCATCACAAATTACTGGGATAGTAAAATGCAAGTGTTCTATGAAATATAAGCTGGTATTCATAGATACCAGCACACCCAAAAATGGACTGCCACACTTGTCACCTCAAATGCTGTAAAACAGAGACAATATTAAAATCTAAACAAGATTTATTGAAACCATTGAGCGCATATAAAAGTTTAAAAAAAACACTGTTTCATCCTAACCACCACTAAGGACTTTTTCAGAACAACTATGAATAAACTATAAGCACTTCCATTATATAGCTAATTTGCCTTCTCTCTTGATCTCAGTTAGCCTGCACCACTGTTACTATATAAAGTTCTTACCCCTAAACATTTGTGTCAAACAAAACATCAATTTTCCTTTGTTAATAAACAATTAATAAAATTCATACTTTAACAATGAACAATAAATGTAACTGAAAATAAAAATTAAAAATAATGAAAAATAAGAAGAATGAAGATAATAACAAATATAACAGCAGTAAAGGCAAAAAAAGTAGAACAGCAACAACTTGCAGAAAAATAGCAAGAACAGTGTACTCCAAAAACACTCGAAGCCGATAATATCCACAAATAGCACACTTTATTCACTAAAAATCCCTGTGGTTGAGCGCTTTCATCTGTGACAGTACAGATTTCTTCAGAACCAATTCCTTACAGCAGTACATTCTATTTATACAAGACTTGGCGCCAAAATTCAATAAATTGTTAATTAAGTCTTAAAACAGCAATGTTCACCTTAGAACCAACACTCATATGGTACTAAATAATATGCATACTGAAGTATTATATACCTATTTCAATATAGAAATGCTAAAATATTTAAAATTGTGTATATCTAGTTAATTATTATGCTTGTTGGTAATTTTAAAATTTTAAAAAACGTACATTAATAATAAAAATCACATTCATGATAAGTAAAGAATAAAAAATATTACAATAAACTAATAAACCTCCAATACACTCACATCTTGCTTAATGGATTGATATGACACTTATAATAATGTGTAAAGCTCAAAATACCTTTCTATAAACAGATATAATTCATTATCAAACATATTAACATAGTGATGTGTGTTTCCTTTGTCCCACATAGGTAAAATCGTCCATTTAACAAAATAAACACTGCCTGTTGTAATAATATATTGAAAATATTGTGAAAATATATTGTGAAAAATTAATTATTTTATTTGTTTTAAAATTCTATGAAGTGCATGTAGTGCAGTAGCATTAAAACTAAGTGGGTATTACCTAGTAGTACTTAATTCAATGCTAACAAGGGTTTTATACTAATGAAGTCGTTGATGCCAGGTCGTGTAGTGGCATCGAAACATATTTGCCATCTACTTTCGTTTTTGGAGTACACTGTTCTTGCTATTTTTCTGCAAATATAACAGCAGTGACAGCACCTTCTCATCCACATCACATTTTAAAAAAATTAATTAAAAGTAACATCTAATATGTTTTATAACAAGTCTAACAAAAATACTAACTTTGTAAAAAAATATATAAATAATTTATACTTCATTAATGTCAATAATTTATCTGCCCTTAACTTTAAAACAGGGACTATTGATATTGTATGATTTATCCCAGGGAATACGATTTTAAATTTTTATTTTCACTTATATTTACTATTCATCGACAATAAACAAAGTATGAATTTTATTCACTGTTCATTAACAAAGGACAATTTAAGTTCTATTGTTTATAACACAAGTGTTTATGTGTAAGAACTTTATATATTTTAATAACGGAATAGGCTAATTGAGACCATGTGACAAGGCAAATTAGCTATATCATGGAAGTGCCTGTAGTTGATTCATAGTTGTTCGGAAGAAGTCCCGAGTATCATTTGGGATGAAAGCTCATGTTCTTTTAAACTTTTATATGCCGTCAACTGTTTCAATAAATCTCATTTTTTTAGATGTTAATATTGGCTCTGTTTTACTGCATTTAAGGTGACTGGTGTGACAATACATTTTGAGTGTCCTGTTTTCTTAGGTTTGTGGTTGGTGGCTTCCCCTGACTGCTGTTTTTGGATTTTGGTATGCACAGGTGTTTTTACAGATGTTACTTGAATGTGTAAAGGCAATCCACACTGTTCTTGGCTTTGCAGCAGCACAAGGGCACAATTCAAAGAGGCTATTTATGCTTACGCACGATGGCAGTGAATAAACTTAAGCAAATGAACCAATAATGATAGGTTAATGAGAAATGATGAAAAACCTTGTATGCTAATACATCATTCTCCCTCCTGTTTGTGAATCACACTCATATTATGACACGTATTTGCACTGTGTACAAATTCATTGTAAAAAGCGGAAATGCGCATTTTCCATCTATTCTGCAAATGGTGAAGATGCTTTGTCTTGCTGTTAACCTCGTTATTCCCTGGTGTGAACTTGCATCCAGTGGCACTCGCCAACCAAGGAGGAGGAGATATAGACAGAGAGTAACTCATCTTAATTTTGGTAATTAAGAAAGCCTTGACAAGTTTTTAGTGGACAGGGATATTGTAAGGGGTCTTAGTAAGCATGTATGGTCTGCACACAGGTACTGGAGGAAATGCATGGACTTCCTCACCCTGTGGACACTAAGGGATGCATTACTCTCGCTATACTTGCCACAGGGACCCTCCAGAGACAGACTGGGGACACACTGGGTATCTCACAGGCTTCTGCCTCAAGTATATTTCAGCAGTTCCTAGTCATACTCATGTGAATCAGTACATCTATTACAAGACAGTATAACTGATACATACATGTTGGCTATGTTGTGTGGTGCATGGTCTGCTGTCACTGTTCATCTGACATACCCTCTTATTTTTGCTTTTTCTTTTTTTAATCTCAGATGAGGTATTCATATTGTTGTTTATAAAAGTCATGAATAAATGCGCTTTTCAGTGAAGTCATAAGGCATCATATAAAGAATAATTATATTTTTAAACTGTTTTGCACGAGAAATCTAAACTGAATGTGGCCATCTAGGGTGTGCAGGAGCTACTTCCCTTTATTGGAATGGTTAGGCAAAAAATACTGAAAGTTCAACAGACTGATTTATATTACTCTCAGAAACCACCTTGGGAATAAATAATTGATTACTTTGTAGGATGACCCTGTCCTTGTGAAAGGCTAGATATGGTGCCATTACAGATAAAGCATGTAAGTTCTGACATTCTCTTGGCTGACACAATAGCCAACCCAAACGTGCGTTCAACGAGAAGTAATTCAGATCTGCTAGCACTAATTATGGCTTGTTAGAGTCTCCAAGACTAGGTTTAAATCCCAGGGAGGAGTCTGGTTTTTAATGGGAGGATGAAGAAGAAAGATCCCTTTGAGGAAAGCCTTGCACATAATGTTCTGACACTACAAGTGGTAACTGGAAATGGCACCTAACTGTATTTTGATAGTGAACCTGTTTGCAATAATGAAGACAAAAATTATAAAACCTCCATAATCTAAGTGGAAACATGATTAAACCTTTGACTGCAGTCCAAAATGGAGAAACATTTCCATTTACTCTCATAAACTTTTTGAGTGGATTGTTTATAAGAAGCAGACAATATGTGGACCACAACCTTTGAAAGAGAAGTGTTTCTGGCCATTAGGGGATTCTGAGAAACTATACAGTTAACTTGTGGTTGTGAAGGTCCAGATGAGTCGGAAGGGTGAGAGAGAAAATTAAGTTCCAGTTCTACAAGCTAAGAGAGTTTTTCTCAAATGAGGTCTGACAAGACAAAACCAAATCTGTGAGGGGACAGTATGTGGCAATTACAATTATCTGAGGTTTGCAGGTTGATACCTTCTGTAGAAATTTAGTTATGGGGGGGGGACTGGAAGGCCAGTGGCAGACTAGACCATCCCTGGGTGACTGCCCTCATTTCCCCAAGGGGACAAAGTAGCTTCTGTACTTGGGTGCTGTACTGAAGTGAACAAGTCACAGGAAGGCTAGCTCCAGTGGCTGAACATTTGTTGAGCGACTGACAGATTGTCAGACCACTAATGAGGCTTTAAGATGGTCATGTTCAGCACACCTGCTAGCTAGCTGGACTTCCAGAATGTGCACTGTCATTAGAAGATCACTTAACTCCAAAACCCATTGCCATATTCTCATGGCCTCGCTGCAAAATGGGTAATATTCTGTCCCTCCCTGTTTGTTGACAAACCAAACTAGTGGCATATTCTCAGGTTATATGCCTATCTCTCTCAGGGGATGATGTCATGAAACTCCCATATGTGCAAAACAGTAGACATCCAAGAGTACAAGTAAGCACTGCACAGAGACATAATAAATAAGAATTAATATTAAAAGAACACCATTTAAAAACTTGGCTAACCCACTACATTAAAATACAAGTAAATCATTAGAATAATCTGTTGTAAAATGTAACAAAAAAAATTCTGAAAAGGTATCTGTAGAAGAAAAAAATCAGACAAAAGTAAATATTATGTTGCTTAAACAAGCAACAAAATAATCAAGCTCACAAAATGCATTTTGAAAGTAATAGCAGCACACTAATGATGGAAAAAAGTCAGTTTCTAGAAGGACAATATGACATCAGTCTATTCATCAAAGTACTACACTTTCAGATTACTAAAACATTTACAAGAATACAATAAAATTAAATTCAAAAGACTATGGTGTGCAAATATGAAAATTCAAAATGAAGTACACTGCAATGTTCACAAGGTTTGAAGAGAATTAAAATGAAATATGCAATACACATATGAAATACATAAATTCTAGGGTCAGCTCTGTGGAGCAGAGGGATGAAGCACTGACTACAACCCAAACAAATCAGGAACCTGGCACAAGAAGAGCTAGGCTAAATGGTGGAAGTGTGTGGGTACCATCAGCGCACCCATCCCAGGGGAAGGAAGGCTGCTTGACCTACTGCTTTACCGATTCTAATGAGAGGCATGTGACACAGTGAACTCAGCAGGAAGAGTTGGGCTAGAAAAACATATACCTGCCAAGCAGCATGCACTCTGTAGCTGCATCCACACGTGAAGTATATGTTTTGCAAGTCCGCATTATCTGCCATATTAAAAAGTATCCTCAAAGACAGCGATTGCATCTTACATAGAAATATCCCACCCTAACATACCCGTGAGGACATTATTGTTCTCTCAGCATGGGGACAATTAGGATCCGCCTTTAAACCTGAGTGATAACTGTCTGGGCTTAAGGCTAATGTCTGACACACTTGCCACAGGGACAAAGGTACCACAGAGAGTTTCACGAACATAGCATTGTGTAGGTGGCCCTGATGCTAGGAGAATAAAACACCCTTCTTGACTGCCTCAAAGATGGCCTAGCCAGGTATCAAAAAGGTATGGGCTGGAAAGAGGGGAAACTTCATAGAAACATGTCACTCTCTATATATATTTACACACACAATATATATATATATATATATATATATATATATATATATATATATATATATATATATATATGTACACACACACACACACACACACACACACACACACACACACACACACACAGGTACAGATCTACTTCAGATTACAGACAGCTCAGTAGACCGACACTCAAATCAATGAGCCCAAAAGACCGACAGTTCAAACACCCGACACCTCACATAACTGACACTACAAAATCTCGACTAACCTCCCTACAACCTACCAAGAAAAGCACACACAAACACCATATTAAGAAAAAACAAAACCATTCCAAAGAAAAAAAGAAGTTATGTACCTACCATAACGTTTCATGTTTGTTGTCCTTCTTGCCCTTCCTTTACTGGATGGGTTCGGAGCCGATCCTCGGCTCTGACTTGGCCAAATATATTAGCTCGAAGTCTTTCACGTGGCTCATGGCTGAATACCTATCCCAAAACACATTGGAGTAATCCCCAGATCTTGCTTCTAGTCATAAACTGTGTATGTATGTATATATATATATATATATATATATATATATATATATATATATTTCTTTTCACATGACATGAAATAAATAAATATATATATATATATATATATATGAAAAACACATCAGAGGAAAAATAACAAATTTCAGAGGAACTGCCTCAGTAGAAGGAAGGAAATCTCTTATCTGAATCCTCTAGGAGCCTTGGCTGTGGGAAGGAGGGAGGGACGTAAGAAAGAAGGGCGAGAAGGACAACAAATGTGGAATATTATGGTAGGTACATAACTTCTTTATGTTATGTTGTCCTTCTCGCCTTTTTTCTTACTGGATGGGACAGCATTCCTAGCACCATCTTCCTGGGTGGCTCACGGGAGTACATCTTTGAGCACTGTGGACCCAAAAGAAGCTCTGTCCCTGGAGGCCAAATCTACCTTGCAATGAGTAATAAATGTATGAGGCCTAGACCATGTAGCAGCTGCACAAATACTATCCATAGACAATCTGGCTTGGTAAGGAGAGGATGTTGCTAGAGCTCTAGCTGAATGGTTCTTGACTTTGAAAGGTAAACTTCTATTGTTTGAAGTGTATATAAAGGTAACACAACTGGAAAGCCAGTTTGAAAGCGTAACTTTTGAGACTGGCTTGCCTCACTTCACTTTGGAGAAGGAAATAAATAGCGGGTCTGTTTTCTTGAAGTCTTTGGTTCTATGTAGATAAAATCTCAGTTGTCTATGTACATCCAACTAATGTAGTTTGTATTCTGCCTTGTTGTTATGATTGGAAAAGAAAACTGGGAGTTCAATAGACTGGTTGAGATTGGTTTGTGAGCAGACTTCTGGCACAAAAGATGGATTAGTCCTCAAAGATACTCTATCCTTATGAAAAATTAGGTATGGTGGCTTAACTGATGGAGCTTGCAACTCCGAGACTATTCGCGCAGATGTAATAACCACTAGCAAGATGGTCTTCCAAGAGAGAAATTTTAGGTCGCATGAAGAAGCAGGTTCGAAAGAAGGTAAAGTTAGGAAAGTAAGAACAAAATTTAGGTCCCAAGGCGACAGTGGTTCTTTTATGGGAGGTCTCAACAAACAAGTTCCTTTTAAAAATGCTTTACACAGTCTGTGTGGCATCAAATTAGGAGCGTATTCACCGATATGATAATTGGAAATTGCAGCTAATTGGACCTTGATTGTAGCTGCAGCGGAGCCTTGCTGGAAAAGTTCTGCCAGAAATTCTAAAATTGAACTAATAGAAGCAAAGAAAGAATCTATGTTTTTCGCCCTTGCCCAGTAGGAGAACCACTTCCATTTGCTGGAATATAATTTTCTGGTCGAAGCTTTACGAGAAGAAACTAAAATATGTTTAACTGCTGGAGTAAAATTTTGAAGCCTGACTATGTTTGGAAGTGGAGCAGCCACTCTTGTCAAATTGAAGATCTGGAGAGAAGGATGAAGTGCTCCTGACATATGAGTCAGAAGGTCTGAAACTAGCTCCAGAGCCCACAGCTTCTCCTGAAGATGAGGCCAGAGGAAGGGGAACCAAATCTGATGAGGCCAATATGGGGTAATGAGAATTAGCTTGCTTCTCACGGCTTTGGTTTTCTGAATGACTTTGGGAATTACAGGAAAGGCATATAGTAGTCCCAAGGGCCAATCGCGGACGAGTGCATCTCTTGGTGTCTCCCCCACTAGGGGGATTAAGGCAAAGTAGCTGCTGCATTTGGTATTCGAGGGGGGGGGGTTGCAAACAGAACACAGCAAGGCTGGCCCCAAGTTCAGAAAATCTTTGTCCAGTATGCTCTGTTTCAGAGACAATTCGTGAAGCATCAAAATCTCCTTGCTGAGCTTGTCGGCTATCATGTTGGATTTCCCCAGGATAAGCGATGCTACCAGAAAGCATTGGGAAGAGAGTGCCCATTGCCATACTCTCAGCACTTCTTGACAAAGGGGGAATGAGCTGGTTCCTCCTTGTTTATGTACCAGACTACTGACATGTTGTCTGACTGGACTGCAATTGTTCCTAGTGGGAGAGAGTCCTGAAGTGCTTGCAATGCCAGAAGCACTGCTCTCATCTCTAGAACACTGATGTGCAACTGAGCCTTGTGTTTTTTCCATGTGTCTTGGACTGTTCTTCCCAGATAATGCCCCCCCCACCTTATCTGGGAAGCATCTGTGGTCACAGTAGCAACAGGTTGTTGTGGAACAAAGGGTCTTCCGATGGTCACAATATCACACTGAAGACATCACAGAAGATCTCTCTTGCATTAATCTGTTATCCTTATCTGATGGGACATGGGAAGTTCTTGTAGAGACCATTGAGCAAACAGAAGCCACTGAAGGATTCTCATGTACATCCTGGTTACAGGGACTACAGTTATGGTTGATGCCATGGTCCCAAAAAATGTTAGAACTACTTTCGCTTTTACCTTGCACTTGGGAAGTAGGTTGAGTATTTGCTATCAGAGGACAGAAACTCTGTTGGGCAGAAGGTGAACCATCATGGAAACGGTGTCTAGATCTGCGCCTATGAATGTAATATGTTATCAAGGCAATAAGACAGATTTTTGAAAACTCACTGTTATGCCTAACTGAGCACAAACTTCCAGTGTAGTTTCCCTGGCCTGTAAAAGTAGATGATTGTGGTGGCAGTTAAGAGCCAGTCGTCCAGGTATGGAAACACTTGGAATCCCAGGCATCTCAGGTGAGCCGTTACTACTGCCATGCATTTGGTGAAAACTCTTGGGGGCTGCAGTGAGACCAAAGGGCAGAGCTTGAAACTGATAATGACTGGCTCTGAGCCAGAAGCGCAGATGATTCCCTGATGCTCTGTTCATCTTTATACGGTAGCACGCATCTTGGAGGTCTATTGAGCACATCCAATCATCTTTCCCTAAAAAGGGAAGAACTGACTGCAGTGTCACCATTTGGAACTTGGACTTCTTTACAGATTTGTTTAACTTGCTGAGATCCAAGATGGGTCTCCAGTCCTCTGTTCTTTTTGGAACTAAAAAGAATCTTGAGTAAGTTCCGAAACCTATTTGGTCTGTGGAGACTTCTTGGATGACTCTCTTGTTTAGCAACTTTTGAATTGCTATAGTTGCTTGTTCCCTCTGACTGGGTGGAACATCTGGGATTCTTCTGATGTGTGGAATTGGCTGACAAAATGGAATGGAGTAGCCCCCTACTTTGTACCCACTTGTCTCTTGTGATATCTCGCCAGGCTTCTGCGTACAAAGTTAATCGCCCCCCCCCCCAACTGCCTCCAGAGAAGAGCAGGCGGTCCTCCTTTCAGGAGCGGTGATATGGTCGGCTGTGAAAGGAATCGCAGTCACCCTGGTTTTGTGGGCCTCCCCCCTTCCACGTGGGCAATGTCTACCATTACTGTCTCCCCCTCTGCCCCTGGGGAAGGGTTGATCTTGTGCGTCTTGAAAAACTCACTGGGATCTCTGGAGCCGCAATTTTCCACTCTTCTGGCCTTCAGGACAAGGTCTTGAAGGGATGAAAAAATGTACACCAACGGCAGAGAAAGTTTTCCTTTCCTGCTCGCATCTGGTGAGTGTGTCCTTAACTTTAGGCCCAAAGAGTAAGGAACCATCAAAAGGGGAACTGGCAAAGGCAGACTTGAAAGGTTCCACAAAATTACACAACTGCATCCAGGTGTCTCCTAAGGGAAACTCCTGAACCCGCAGCTCTACTCGCTCCATTGGCTGCATAGGAGATCAGTCTCATGGAGGAGCTGACTATGGAATTTAAGGTGGATAGCTGGGAGGTCACTTTCTGAGACCCCCATAGCTAATGAACCTTGGACAGTATCTCCTAACTCCTTCAGGAGATCTCTTTGAAGTCTTGTAAAATGTGTGAGGTAGTTCAGCTATCTGAGAGTGAAAGTCACTGATGAGAATCCTTATTCGGTGGATGGACAGACGAGGACGTCTCAATAAGTTCCTCCTTGGTGGCTGCTTCCACCAACATAGCATCTACAGGTACACCTGTTGAAAGAAAATCCTTATCCGAAGGGGGTGACAGGAACTTATTTGGCCTCCGAGGGACTGGCTCCATAGTGTCTGGTGGACTCCCATGCCTTTCGACTAACCAAATCCATAAGCTCATCGAAAGGTGGAGGCACCCACAAGAGGCTGAAGGTTGAGATCCAAAGGCCTTCTGATACAATGACTCCTCATCAGAAGGGTTAATGGGTTTCCAGCCACCTCTCTGTTTTAGGATCTCTAGGACATCTGAGAGAAATATCTTCAGAGGATGACCGTGGTGACCCTTCTGCTTCCTTGAGGTCAGTGTCAGAAGTGATGGACTCATCAGGGGAGTCTATATGCTTCCTCTTGTATGTTCTCTTCAAAGGGGGCTCCTCAGACGGGTAATCTGGGGAGGTCTCGGAAGAGTGGGGCTACCCTGATGGGGCTTTCTGAGACCCTGAATCTCTGCTGTCCTGTGGATGGGATGGTGCTGAAGCAGACGCCGGTGCTTGAGGAGGAAAACTGCCAGTATTCTTGAGTAGAGCTGTAGGTGGGGACAGTACACTCATCACCTCGAAGGCCTATCCTCCCGGTTCCAAGGAAACAGAGGAAATCCCCGGCCCCAAGGAGATCAGCTCTGAGGCAGATGTAGGAGCCAAGCTCATCCGCGCCGATGCACCAAGGGGTAAACCTGGAACCGAAGAAACTCTGGTCCAGGAGTCTCCCCCCTCCCCAGAGCTGACCGGAGAATTACGGCTCCTAGACACTCCAAATGGCACCGACAGTGTCGGAGCAGGCAACAATTCCAGAGAGTCCCAAAGGGGTATCAGAACCGAAGGCTCTACCACAAGAAGTATCTGGCATTCCAGCTCCGAAGATCCAGCTTGGCTCAGAGTAGGAATAGTGGATGCAGTCATCTTGGATAGCTCAGAAACCGATGGGGTCAGAGCCAATAACAATTTAGCCAGCGGTGTCATCTTCAAAGGCCTGCGCACCCACCCTGTCCACATCATCATCTGATAAGCTCCTAGAAGACCTGGATGAGAGTGTAGGGGATCGAGACCTTTGAATAATAGGGGATCTCAAGGTCAGAGATACTGATCCAAATTCAACGGACCGGCTCTGAGAAGTAGTCTCTATCGGTTCTGAAGTCTTTGGAGCTGACGGGCTTTATTTTTCTGTACCGTCTCCCTCGGTTCCGAAGGAGGTGGAGCCAAGGAGATAGATTTTTCAGTCAGTTTAGGAATTTTCTTTGGAGGTTTGGAATGAGCCAAGGAAGAGGATGAAGAGCAAGGTCTCTTAGATTTGTCACTGGTAGTTGAATACTTAGATACTGAAGAAGTTTGTAAAGCTTCAAAGGTAGGCTTAATTAAACCTCTTAAAATCAGCTTGTTTTTCCACTCATGTAACACTCGAGAGCTGAAGGAGTGACAAAAACTGCAAGATTCCTGAAGGTGAATAGCCCCTAAGCAGTACACGCACACACCATGCCCATTGGTTATAGACATTTTCTGCGAGCATTGTTGGCATTTCTTGAACTCAGAGGGCTTGGGTTCCTTATCTCTGGATTCTTTAGGCATATTGTATGGCAAAAGATTTGACCTGCAATTAAGAAGTACTGACACTAAAAAAATTACCCTAAGACAAACACACAGAAAAAAATAACAGTACAAGGGAAAATACAGCACTACCCTCTTAAGTTAAATGGGCATTAGGCCCTCTAACTTAAATGGACCTATCTGAGCTAAAGTAAAACACACAACAAACCCTCTAACTTAAATGGGTTTACTTTTAGTTCTCTAATTCAAACGAGCTAAAAAGGAAAACACACACAAGCTACTACAAAGAGATAGGTAGGGATAGGACAGACTTAGTAGAAAAAATGAAGGCTAACAAATAACAACACAACAGGTGATAAACAATGCACACCAAATACTTATAAGAGGGATAAACTGCCTAGACTAGGATCTAGAGCAACTCTAATAATAAGATTTTGGCAAAAAAACAACTATTAATAGTACAATTGAAAACACTTAGCCATGGCCAAGGAGAGAGCACCCGAACTCGTCAAGCGGCAGATGTGATCTGGGGATTACTCCAATGCATTAAGGGATAGGCATTCAGCCATGAGCCAAGTGAAAGACTTCAAGCTAGTGTATCTGGCTGAGTCAGACCCGAGGATCGGGTCCGAACCCATCCAGTAAGAAAGAAGGTGAGAAGAACTACATAACATCTACCTATTTCCCCTCACTCACACCCTGCCCAACAACCAATAAACATAAACCCTTAGCAGTTGCAACTAAATATTCATGACGGTCTCCATTCCACCAACATGAATATTCATAACAAACATGAAAAAAACTGAAAAACCTTCATTACAAGCCTTGACTTTCAACGCTTTTGCAGGGGGGTATGTCCCTCTGCACCCACCAAACCCCCTGCTATTTAAAGATACCAGCTCAGAGATCGCACTACAAAGTGTGCAAGAGTGGATTTCCTGTTCCGCTCAGCTTTGACTGTCGGGCATTCGGATGTTGGTATAGTGAAGTTTCACTGATGTGAAACTTTGGTCTTTTGGGCTTGGTGCTTTGAGTGTCGGTCTACTGAGATGTCAGTAATCTCAAGTAGACCCATAGGTACATATATAAATATCTACATGTGCATATGTATGCATGTATGTGCATACATATATATATATATATATATATATATATATACATATATATATATATATATACATATATATATATATATATATATATATATATATATATATATATATATATATATATATATGGCTTCCCTTTATAATTTCGAAATACTGAAATCCCGACTTTCAGTATTTCGAACTTATAATACCAAAGCGAGAAATTTAAAATACCGAAGTTCGGAGCTTCTGGTGTTGCGGTGTGTGAATGCATAGGTGTAACTGTAGGGAAGTATGTATGAGTGTGTTGGTTAGGGGCTTTTGTGTATGTTAGTGTGTGTTTTGGCTGTGATGTGTGTGTGTGCAAGGGGCTGTGAAATGTGTGTGTGTGAGTTACCTTTGTGTGTGTGAATGTGCAATCTCAGAGTTAGTATATATAAGTGGGGGGGTGTGGGGGCGCAGTCTGTAGTGTATGATTGTTTCACTGTGGGGGGAGATTGTGTGTATGTGTGTGTGTGGTGCATTTGCACTGTAGGTTCGCAATTTTAAATTTTGCGGTTATGGGGTTTCGGAATTTAAAGGTTTCGGCTATAGAATTTAGAAAAACTGAGATTCGGGATTTCAGTATATATGTGTGTGTACACACACACACACACACATATATAAATATATAAATATATATATATATATATATATATATATATATATATCCATATATAAATATAAAATATATATATATATACACACACACACACATATATATATATATATATATATATATATATATATATATGTGTGTGTGTGTGTGTGTGTGTGTGTACACACACACATATATATATATATATATATATATATATATATATATATACACATTATATACACACACATATGCATAGTTTATATACACACAGCACCAATTTGAAAAAAGAAATTGCTGTTTTAATTATAATTTTATTTACTTGGTGCAGGTTCAGTTATTGTTTGTTTCTAGATTTACTGTGCACTGAATTTGCAATTTTGTGTGTAACCTTGTTAGGTTTGTATGATACATATATGCATATGTACACACAAGTACGTGTGCATATATGTATCATATATGCATACTGCATGTATAAACACATACAAGATATATATCTATATGTACATATCCCTTAAGATCTCAAGACTCCATTTTAGGAGTTAGACCAAAAGACAATGGCATTGAAAAATTTGCCTTCCCACAACCTCCTTTCCAGATTCCAACCAGGAGACAAATGGAACAGATGCGTTGAATAAGCACAGAGAGAAGGAAAATAAGACTTTCCTCGGACTGGAGAGACCAATTGATTGGCAGCAAATGGCAACAGAAATAACAGATTTATTCTTTAATTTATCCAGTCTCTCTCTAACAGAAGAACAGGAACGGCTGTTAAATAAATGTTTTAATTTTATAAATGCCGCTACCACTAAATTAATTAAAGCCATACTTGGCCTGAAAATGTTTGGCCGTAATGCCATGCTTAAGACAATCTTTAATAATCAAACAGCAAATGCCTGTGACATTTTCCATAAAACCAGCACTTTCATTCTACAGATCTCAAACATTTGTTCAACTCTGCGAAACAGTAATAGCGCAGAGTATACATCAATGTAGAAAATGTTTTCGTAATTTAGATAGAGGTGAGAAAGAAGCGCTATCCAGTCTAATGAATAATAAAGATATGATCATAAGACCAACAGATAAAGGGGGAGGCCTAGTTTTAATGAACTTGGTGGATTATAATCAAAGAATGAGATTACTACTTCAGAAAAGTGGGGGGACACAATGGTATATGAATTGTTATCCCATAACCCAGTACAGGAATTTAATTATGCATTATTGGAAATTTTGGAGAGAGACTTGGCTTCCTTAATGCATTGGATATTAAGAAAAGTACAGTTGTGTTCCTACCATAAATGTAGATGTTCGAGTGTATTCACTGTTGCACTCATTACACTTGGGTTATCCTGCTGGCAGGCTACCCGCAGTCGTCCCGAGTTCCAAAGTCTTCGTCCGGCATCGGTTGCTGTCGCCTCTTCCCTGATGTCAGTGCGCCAGGGGTATAAAAGATGCAACCAACGCCATTTTCTTCAGTTTTTCTTGCCTCAGATGTCAGGTGCCCCCAGATAGGAAGGCTGGAAAAATAAAATTATGCCAAAAAGCATGCATGTACTAATATAAACATTTCCTTCATCTACAAGCAGATACACCACATAGGTTGTATAGAGTTTAGAAGTACAGAAAAGTCACAGCAATGAAAAGGGGGATGGTGGGTGGGTAACCTGGACTGCAACAGTGAATACACTCTAACATCTACATTTATGGTAGGTACACAACTGTACTATGTTCATCGTGTTTCACTGTTGCAGTCATTACACTTGGGTTGAATCCCAAAGCTGATGTTGGGTGGCTGGGTATAAATTGGATTTGGAGAGGCTACCAGGCCCTGCAGGACTGCAGTGGCAAAGCCTGCTCTAGATTTAGAGTAGAGAGGTAAGTGGTAGTGCTTGGTAAAAGTGTGCACTGAGCTCCAGGTTGCAGCTTCTAAAATGTCTTTGGTTGGTACTCCTCTGAGAGAGGCTGCTCCTCTGGTAGAATGTGGCCTAATGTCCTTAGGCACTGATTTGCCATGTTGTGCATAACAGAAGCGGATGCAGTATCCTATTCATTTTGAAATTGTCTGCTTTGCGATAGGTTTTCCTTATGATCCTGCAGCATAGGCTACAAACAGTTGCTCAGTTTTTCTGAAAGCTTTTGTTTTGTCCAAGTAGAATCATAGCTGTCTGTGTATATCCAAAGCGTGAAGTCTCTCCCCTTTATTCTGGGGATTTGGGTAGAAAGTTGGTAAATGAATGGTTTGGTTCAGGGCCACATAGGAAACCACTTTTGGCATGAATGTTGGGTTTGTCCTAAGAGAAACCCTATCCTGGTGAAAAATGATGAAAGGTTCCACAGCCATTAATGCCTGTAACTCTGAGACTCTTGTTGCTGAAGTTATTGCTAGAAGCAGAGCAGTTTTCCATGATAAGAATTTTATATCAGCTGTGCTGGCTGGTTCAAAAGGAGGCAATGTGAATTTTTCTAAAAAAAAATTGAGATCCCAAGTTGGTACTGGTGCTCTCCTTGGGGGTCTTATGTTTTTTGCCCCTCTGAGGTACTTTCTTAGTAGAGGATGTGAAAAAATAGTAGGTTCCATATTGTAATGAGCTGAAATGGCAGAGGCATGGATTTCTATTGATGAGAAAGATAGGCCTTTGTCCAGCATCTCAGTTAGGCATTGTAAAATCTGAGGTATATTTGGAACAAGTGGTTCGAGCCCTTGTGCCTGGTTCCAAGCACAGAATCTCTTCCATTTTTCTGCATAAGATTTCCTAGTGCTGGGCCTCCTGGCTTCTAAAATGACATCCATAACAGCTTTAGAGAGAGGTGCAGTCTGAGTGGCTACATTATCTGCCATGCTGCTAGATTTAAGGTTCTGAGTTGACTGTGCAGAATCTGATTGTTTTGTTGAGTCAGAAGATGAGGAATTTGAGGTAAAGGCCAAGCTGGGCCTTGAGACAAGCTCTTTAGGATTGGGTACCAGTGCTGGCGTGGCCAGTCTGGGGCAATTAGGATCATTTTTGGCCTTTCTTGTCTGACTTTTAGGAGCACCTTGGTAAGAAGAGGCATTGGAGGGAAGGCATAGACTGTCAGGGCTTTCCAGCTGAATGGTAGAGCATCCACTTTCCATGCTTAAGAGTGATAAGTTCTTGTGCAGAATTTCTGTAGTTGGCAATTGTGAGGGGAGGCAAAAAGATCTATGTCTGGGTGTCCCCATTTCTTTGTTATCATGCTGAACACCTGTGGATTTAGTTTCCATTCATGAGGGTCCATGAGATTTCTGCTTAGTTTGTCTGCCAGTGTATTTTTTGTTCCTGGCAGGAATTGTCAGTGCTGTATTCCACAAATTCATGGCTTGCCTGCATAGGGGGTAGGAATGTGTGCCCCCTTGCTTGTTTATGTACCACATAACTGTGGTATTGTCAGTCTTTATTTGTAGTTGTCCTGGATGTAGTAGGTCATTGAAAGCTGTCAGGGCATTCTGTACAGCTAGCATCTCTTTCTGATTGATGTGAAGATGCATTTGTTCCTTGGGCCACGTGCCCTGAATACATTTTCCTGCCATATGTGCCCCCCAGGCATAATCCGATGCATCTGTTGTTATTGTCTGCCTGGCTGTGGGTAAGGTGAAAGGCTGTCTCTTGTTGTGGTGACAAGCCTGGGACCACTATCAAAACTCCTGTTGTAGGCAGGGAATTAAAGTTATGATTGTCTCCAGGCTGTGACAATGTTGAGTCCAAACACTTTTTAGATACCATTGTAGTTTCCTCATATGCAGTCTTGCATATGGAATTAGTAGAATTCCGGACGTCATGAAGCCCAGGGCCTGCAGAATTTTTCTTAGAGGGAGCTAGGTTTTTGTTGCCATCATTTGAAAGTAATGAGTCAGTTGCCTTTGTTTGTCTGGCGTGAGATAAGCCATCTGGGCAGTTGTATTTAAGCTTGCACCCAGGAATATTATCTCTTGAGAGGGCACTAGTTTTGATTTATTTTCGTTTACTGTGTACCCTAGGCAGATTAGTAATCTTTTTACAAATGCCAGATGCTTTAGTAGAATGTCCTTGCTCTGCTTAAACAAGGCAGTCGTCCAAGTAGGGATATATTTGAATTCCTTTTTGTCTGCAAAATGCAATTACTGGTGCCAGGCATTTTGTGAAGGGCGCAGTAGATAAGCCAAAGGGCAGTGCAGAGAATTGGTAATGCATTGAGCCTGCTATGATTCTGAGGTATCTTCTGCAAGATTGTCTGAGTGAGACATGCAGGTATGCCTCCTTGAGGTCCAAAGTAACTAGCCAAACCTTCTTGCCCAGCATGGGTAGAAGTTGCTGTAGTGTTAACATTTTGAATTTTGGAACATCCAGGAAAGTGTTTAGGACTGACAGGTCCAGTATTGGTCTCCAGGCTTTGTCCTTTCTGGGTACTAAGAAAAGTCTTCAGTAAAATCCTTGCCCCTGTTCTTGCTGTGGTACTCCTTGAATAGCTCCCATGTCCATGAGAGCAGCAATTTGTTTTTGCGCCTCTGCCCATTAGTTTTGTGGCAGGTCCGGCATACCTTTTGATTTTGGAAGCGTGTGAAAGTGGAACATGTAACCTGAGAAACAATATCCAGTACCCATTTGTCCTGGGTGATTATGTGCCAATTATTTGAGAAAAGTGCTAACTTTCCCCCTAGGGGTGCTTCCAAAAGGTAAGTGCTTGGCATCTGTACAGGGAAGTCATTGGGACTGTTTCCTATAAGGTTGTGATTTGTCTTCCCCTCCTTTGGGGGCTGAAGCACCCCATTGTTTAGGTCTGTAGGAACCTTGGGGCTGAGATCTGCCTCTTGGGCATCTGTATCTGCCTCTTTGTGGCCTGTCTGACACTGGAAAGGACCGATTTTTTGAAGGCCAGTTTCTGCTAAACCTAGGTGGTTGAACCTGTAAGAAATCCTTTACTGTCTGCATTGATTTTGCTTTATCCTCCATTTTCTTTAACACCTCTTCTGCCTTAACACCAAACAAAGTATCATGTGTAGTGGAGCATCCAATAATTTTACTTTAACATGGTCAGGTAAACTTTGTTCTTTCAACCAAGCATGCCTTCGAATAACAGAGCCTGTAACTATGGCTCTACAAGAAGCCTCTAAAGAATAAAAAACGCATTGTAGAGTATGCTTTCCCACTTGTTCAGCTGCATGCAATAAATCCTGCATTTCCTTACTGTCAGGACTTTCTGAGTTTGAAACCATTTTCTGTTTTAACAATGACATGAGGTACTGTTGATATTTAAGCATGTGAAACTGGCAATTTAAAGCCCTTACAGCTAAAGTAGCAGAAGTGTAAACATTTTTCCCCCATCTGTCCAGAGCTCTGGAATCCCTATCCGAGGGGACAGGATTTTTAGCAGTGGAAGCCTTAACCCCTTTAGGACCCTGAGAAATTGTTTCTGGATCTGCAGCAGGGTTTTTGTAAAGAAATTTATGAGAGTCAGGGACCCTGTAGTACCTGTCTGGCTTGACTGGTGCAGGGGGTAAGGAATCAGGAGACAGACTGGATTCAGAGAAAACATCATCAGCAATATCAAGCACATGGGGAATAGCCAGGGGCCTGTGATGAGGCAATAAAAGAAAGTCTCTGAGCTTTTTCTTGGATTCTGAATAATCCTGGCTCTCCCAATGGAAATGCTCCCTCATGGTGTGCAGGGTTTCCCCAAAAGAATAATCCTCAGACGGAGAGGCTGAAGGTACAGACTCTTCTGCATCAGAGTCCTCATATGGAGGGAGAGAATATCCCTGATCAGAAGAGGAATCAGAGGAAATAGAAACCTGGTCAGAGGAATTGCCTAGGCCTTTTGTCAGGAGGGGGATGGGAACCCCTGATTAAAGTAATTAGGCCTTCGGCCATTTTAAACATCTGTTTCTTTGGCATGATGACTGTTCAGGAGAATGCTGTACTTGTTTCCTTGTCTTTACTGGTGTTTTTGGCTTTGCCTTGGCTGCTGTAGTGGGCTTAATTGTATGTTGTGAAGTCTGAAAACACCCTCAGATCTGAGGGAATAATTTCCATAGGCCCAATACCTTGAGTTTCAACAGGCCTCGGTGTCTCCATGTGGCTGTCGGATACGGCCTGTGGCTCTGAGGTGGTGTCAGGGGCTGTGAAAGCACCTCACTGAGAACCGGTGACTGGCCTAGAAGAGGCTTTGTCGGTTTTGGAACTCGGATGCCTGTCCTTTTCTTTGTTTTTGTGTTTTTTATAAATTCCGGTTTTCGGTTGTTCCAACGGCATTTTGTAATTAAACCTTCGGCCAAAATAATGTAAAGCAAAATCAAACCGACGTTTAATAAGTGCATTTATTGAATCTAGCACAAAACCGACAACTGGTAACTTCGTGGTCAGGGCCTAGACAAGGAATACAGTAAGAGTGAAAGTCCTTATGAGGTATTTGCTTCCCACAAGAAATACAATTATTAACTTATACTGACACTGGTCTGGAGCAAGAAAAAGTTTCCCCAATGGGGTACTTAGCTTTATTGAAGACTTCGGTTCTGAAACTCAATTTCGAAAATATCAGAAGTCGGCCGACCAGCACTTGCGAACTGCTTTTGCTTCGGGCACCGCGCGGCAAGAAAGACTGAAGAAAATGGCGTTGGTTTCATCTTTTATACCCCTGGCGCACTGACGTCAGGTAAGAGGCAACAGCAACTGACACCGGACCAAGACTTTGGAACTCGGGCCGACTGCGGGTAGCCTGCCAGCAGGATAACCCAAGTGTAATGACTGCAACAGTGAAACACGATGAACATCTACATATTTCAAACACCAAGGATGCGGTATTTAAAGTAATACCAAAAAATACAAAAAATATCAAGTATCCACCGGGGAGGCCCATAGTGTCGGACAGGGGAGCCTATGTACAGAATTTAGGTATGTTTTAAGAGAGCCAACTGAAACTTTATTTGTCTAAGGTGATGTCACAAATTAAAAATGGAAAGGAGTTGGCAGATACTGTTGTAGGTATGGAATGGCCCCAAGACTACTATTGGGCAAGTGTGGACATTAATTCTTTATATACTACTATAAAGAATAGATGGGGTTTGGAAGCAGTTAGATTTAAGATGGGGGAGGGACCGCGTACTGATTTTGTGACACGATTGTTAGAACTTTCCCTCACAGATAACAGCTTCCATTTTGACAGTCAGTATTTCTTGCAAAAGGAAGGTACAGCGATGGGGGCATCGTATGCCCCCGCATATGCAATCCTGTTTATGAATTATTTTGAGATGGTTTATATATACAATACAGAGTTTTTTAAGCAGAAAGTTGTGTTGTTTAAGAGATATATAGACATTCTCATATTCATATGTAGGGGTGATATGTATGAATTTCAAGATTTCATACAGGAGTTGCATAACAAAAGGTTTGGGCTACAGTTTACATATAATACCAACAGGGAAAAGGTACAATATTTAGATTTGGAATTTTACGTGGGTAAGGAAGATAACAGAGTGCCAACCTTTCATTAAGGCTACTGCCGTAAATAAATTTCTTAGAGCAGACAGTATGCATACTCCACATTTGTTATCCTCATTAATGTATGGTGAATATTTGAGGATAGCAAACAATACTTCAGACAAGGTTAGGAATAACTTAATAAGTAGGGGTTACAATTTTGAAGTACTAAATAGGGCTGAAGATAAAGTGTTTATGAAATTGGGAATGACGCACAGTAAGAGACACAGAGAAGCTATCTATGTAGATGGGGAGAGCAACAAAAGGAACAAGGAAGATGATCCAGATAGGTTATTCTTTGTGAACAGATATTCTCCTTTTTCAGAAATTCTTAAAGGATTAGTCCATAGGTTTTGGCCTATAATATTCAATGATGAGACATTGAAGGACATCTTCCCTGATAGAGTGACATTTTCCTACAGTAGGTTTAAAAACTTAAGGGAATTGTCATCTATTAGGAAATGGGCTAAAGAGCAGGATAGGAAAGGAAGTTTCCCCTGTGAGAGATGTATGGTTTGTAACAAAATCAGGAATTTAGATGGAAAGTTTATTAATGATAAAACCTATAAAGCTAGGGATTATTATACTTGTGAAACTAGGGGGGTTGTTTATATATTAGGATGTGGATATCCTTTAGTAAAATGGTATATTGGGCAAACTAAAAGGGCAGTGAAGTTAAGAATTATGGAACATTTGGGTGATATTAGAAGGCATAGGGTAGAGAGCCCAGTTGCTGAACATTTTGCTACATGTCATGAAGGTAGTGATGCTTCTTTGTTTTACTGTGGGTTAGCCAAACCCTATTTTTGCCAGGGGGATGAATTTACACAAACTGACACAACTGGAAACAAAATGTATTATTAATTTCGGTACCCTTTGCCCTAGGGGATTAAACCTTGACATTAATTTGAATTTGGGGTAGGGGTAATAAAATGGCAAAAAATGTTAGGAAAGGTTTAGAAAAGCATACATTTTTTTATCACAATAATGAATTATTGTTTTTTTTATAAATTATATGTGCACTAAGTATTATCATTTTAAAATTCATTAACAATGAATTTATATTATATATCATTTATTTTGAAATTTAGAAAAGTGCTTGGTATAACATCTGGACAGAGGAAGGACGACAAGGAGACATGGTGGTGGAATGAGGAAGTACAGGAGAGTATACAGAGAAAGAAGTTGGCAAAGAAGAAGTGGGATTGTCAGAGAGATGAAGAAAGTAGACAGGAGTATAAGGAGATGAGGTGAATGGCAAAGAGAGAGGTGGGGAAGGCTAAGGATAAGGCATATGAAGAGTTGTATGAAAGGTTGGACACTAAGGAGGGAGAAAAAGACCTGTACCGATTGGATAGACAGAGGGACCGAACTAGGAAAGATGTGCAGCAGGTAAAGGTGATACAGGATAATGAGGGAAACATACTTACAAGCGAGGAGAGTGTGTTGAGCAGATGGAAAGAGTACTTTGAGGGGTTAATGAATGAAGAGAATGAGAGGGAGAGAAGGTTGGATGATGTGGGGATAGTGAATCATGAAGTGCAATGGATTAGCAAGGAGGAAGTAAGGATAGCTACGAAGAGGATGAAGAATGGAAAGGCTGTTGGCCCAGATGACATACCTGTGGAAGCATGGAGGTGTTTAGGTGAAATGGCAGTGGAGTTTCTAACCAGATTGTTTAATGAAATTTTGGAAAGTGGGAGGATACCTGAGGAATGGAGAAAAAGTATTTTGGCACCGATTTTTAAGAATAAGGGTGATGTGCAGAGCTGTAGTAACTACAGAGAGATTAAATAGATCAGTTACTGCATGAAGTTATGGGAAAAAGTAGTGGAAACTGGGTTAAGAAGGGACGTGATGATGAGCGATCAGCAGTATGGTTTCATTTCGGGAAAGAGCACTACAGATGCAATGTTTGCTCTGAGAGTGTTGATGGAGTAGTATAGAGAAGGTCAAAAGGAGTTACATTGTGTTTTTGTATATTTAGAGAAAGCATATGACAGGGTGCCTAGAGAAGAGTTGTGGCATTGTATGAGGAAGTCAGGAGTGTCAGAGAAGTATGTAAGAGTGGTACAGGATATGTATGAGGGTAGTGTGACAGCGGTAAGGTCTGCAGTGGGAGTGACAGATGCGTTTAAGGTGGAGGTGGGATTACATCAAGGATCAGCTCTGAGCCCTTTCTTATTTGCAGTGGTGATGGACAGGTTGACAGATGAGATCAGACAGGAGTCCCTGTGGACTATGATGTTTGCAGATGACATTGTGATCTGTAGTGAGAGTAGGGAACAGGTGGAGGAGACCCTGGAAAGGTGGAGATATGCTCTAGAGAGAAGAGGAATAAAGGTCAGCAGGACTAACACAGAATATATGTGTGTGAATGAGAGGGAGGATAGAGGAATGGTGAGGATGCAAGGAGTAGAGGTGGCGAAGGTGGATGAGTTTAAATACTTGGGATCAATAGTTCAGAGTAATGGTGAGTGTGGTAGAGACGTGAAGACGAGAGTACAGGCAGGATGGAGTGGGTGGAAAGAGTGTCAAGAGTGATTTGTGACAGACGAGTACCAGTAAGAGTGAAAGGGAAGGTCTACAAGAGGGTAGTGAGACCAGCTATGTTATATGGGGTGGACACAGTGGCATTGACAAAAAGGCAGAAGTTAGAGCTGGATGTGGCAGAGTTAAAGATGTTAAGATTTGCACTGGGTGTGACGAGGGTGGACAGGATTAGGAATAAGTATATTAGAGGGTCAGCCCAGGTTGGAAGGTTTGGAGACAAAGCCAGAGAGGCAAGATTACATTGGTTTGGACATGTGCTGAGGAGGGATGCTGAGTATACTGGGAAAAAGATGCTAAGGATGAAGCTACCAGGTAATAGGAAAAGAGGAAGGCCTAAGATAAGGTTTATGGATGTGGTGAGAGACGACATGCAGGTGGCTGGTGTGGCAGAGCAAGATGCAGAGGACAGGAAGAAATGGAAACAGATGATCCGCTGTGGTGACCCCTAACGGGAACAGCCGAAAGATGATGATAATCATTTATTTTGAAATTTATCTATAATTTATTATGTATTTGGAAGCAGGAAACTTTAAATTATGAGGGAAAGTTGAGGGGGACCTTTTAGAATACATAAACTCATAGTGATTACTTGATTAATTGTATTTAATGAGAGGTATTTATATTTAATGAATGTTGATTATTCAGTTAAGTGGTATATAAAAAGAAGTGCTGCTTGTGTGTAAAAAATATTCCTTGAAGGCAAAAGCCAAGGTAATGGATACACCAGTAAAGCTTTTTCCAAAGTATCCCTGGTGTGGAGTGGTTTTTGTTAAAGGAAAGTGAAACCTATTCTTACCAACAAGATTTTTGTTAATATGATGATCAATAAAGTAAAGGTCAAACTGACAGCCATGTTTCATAACAATGGCATTACCCAGTCCTTGTATGAATATTTTACGGTTGAATATCCATTTCCTACAATAAATGGACTACCTGAAGTGCACAAGGATTTAAATAATTCACCCATGAGGCCAATTGTATCTGGCAGTGGTTGGATCGTGGAGCTACTCTCAATCTATTTTGAAAATCAGTTAAAACCAGCACTGATAGAGGCTAGATCTATCGTTAAAGACATTAAACATTTTTTACAGTTATCATCTCAATATACTTTAAAAAGGGATGCCTCCAATTCTTGCCTTATGGTGACACTCGATGTCAAAAATCTTTTTACGGCCTTACCGAATAAGCACGGAATTGAAAATGTGAGTCACTTTTTGCAGACATATACATCTTTTGAAGGTTCAAAGGTGAAACAGATTTGTGAACTTCTGGACACAATACTGAACAATGTTTTCACTTTCAACAATGAAATCTACTGGTAAAAATGGGGTGCAGCTATGTGCACACCCTGTGCAAATTCATATGCCACTATGGTTCTAGCAGATTGGGAAAAATGCATTTGTATTGAACAACATTAATACATACTTACAAGCAGTAAAGTTTAAGCTCGTTTTGTGGATATTTTTCTCTTATGGGATGATGCTGATAAGTTACAACAATTTGTTTCATACATGTACACGACCACACATTTTTTTGGAATTTACATTCCATTACTTTCCCAATGTAATAGATTTTTGGATGCAAGGCTTCATAAAGAAAAAGATGGGAATAGTAACATAAGTGTGCATAGAAAACCATGCAGGAAGAATAAATAACCTCCTGCGTAGAGACAGTATGCATCCCCAACACATCTATTCTAATTTAATTATGAATCAAATATCAAGAATCTTGAGGATTTCCACCAGGGATGATGATTTTATTACTGATACGAATTGTTTGGGAATGGAACTGCTGCAGTGGAGTTACAGACATAATGAGATCAGAAAGGTTTTTGACCAGGCAGACTGTCAGAACCACTAAAGCTCAACCCTATTTTCATAACACCAATGAATTTACATCTATTAATGAATCTATGCCCAATGAGAGCAAAAAGGACACAGGTGTAACAATGGGCACAAGTAGTAGTAACAACAACAATAATAATAATAATAATAATAATAATAATAATAATAATAATAATAATAATTATAACAGAATTATTCTCACTTACTCAAGTGATACCAACCACATCCATGATATTATTAAAAGGAACTGGAAAATTTTACAAGTTGATCCAACACTAAAGAACATAGTTGGATCCCAACCACTGTTTGGATTTAAAAGAAATAAGAACTTAAAAGAACTTATGTTTTCCTACAAATAACCCTTTGAAAAATAATAAACAAGGGACCTACCCGTGCAACAAATGTTCTTGTTGTAAGAATATTAATCAAAGTAATGAATTTATACATTCAGTTTATAATACAGGATATTTCTGTCGACAATATTCTGATTGTGGTACTAAACACTTGGCATACATTGTTACCTGTGCTTCCTGTACATGCTATTAAGTGGTCAAAACAGACAGACAATTCCGAGAGACAGTACGTAGGCACATCAGTGACATTAAAATGAAATTTTAATTTAATTTAATTTAAGTGAAATTAAAAGATACCAAAAATCTACTCTGTAAGCATACAACAGATAATAATCCAATGCATATGTTTCAATTTATGGCTCTACAAGTTACTTCCTATAATATATGAGGAGGTGATATTATGTTGAAAATGGAAAACTTTGAGATGAACTGGATCAACGATCTCCAAACATACATCTACCCAAGCTTGAATGCTAACTTATCTATTAAACCAGCCCTAAAAGGAAGAAAATTGAAACAAAAGGCCTAACATTATTAGACTTTATGATTTTCATTTATACAGAGAGATATGGTGGATTGGCACCATTGGGAACCCCGTTAAACAAGGTTTATACTCATTCTCATAATATAATTCGAATTGGTTTTATCGTTACTACATATCAGAAGTTGAACTAATGTTTTTTTTATTTTACATTATTATATTATTTTGTAAGTAATCACGAATGTAGTCTTGCCTATGGTCGTAAGTAAGCAATGCTCCAAGTCGTACGTTACTGGTTAGTGAGAAGGTTGCGTGTGGGCCTATATATACTTTTTAGATTATGATTGGGAAACTTTTGACAAAAAGGTTTTGATTTGTCCACATAAAAAGGCTTGCCGAATCGATATACTTGATAGATATTAAAAATGCATCAGCCTTCCAGAGACTCAGAATTGCCCTATGATTGCATTTTATTATTTCATAGCATCTTATTATTTTATCAAAATTTATTAATGATAATACAAGCAGAAGAGTGTAGCACTAAGGAGAGAAAAGATTTTCTAAGCGTTATAGGAAAGGCCGCACCTCCTTTATTTTCTCTGTTCTATAACTGGGTAACTTTTAAGCTCGAGGGCTTTGAAATGGTTATAATAGAGGCTTCATCAGATTATTGTCCAATAATAGTCTTCACAACAGCTTAATACTGTACCTGGTAAGGTACCCTATAATGTTTGGTTTTACTTAATATACATTAGATACTTTTATTATCTTTACTATTTACGCAGCAGATCGCTGTGTTTCATTAACATAAGTGGCATTGTTGGATTGTTTTTTATAAGTATATACTAATATATCAGTGCTTTGCATCACTCCTGGCAATAAATTAGATGAGGATATGAGATTGATGTTATGAATGACCTGATATGGAAGTAGGTCAAATATGTTTTTACTGATGTAAATACATTTTTAGTGATATGAATTGTCTTGAGGAAATGAAGTATTACATTTTTTTTCACGCACGCTTAACGTTTGAAGCTGGAGGCTCCTAATTTGGTTATAAGGACAGCAGTGTTGAAGTACCAAAGTTGTTAAATATATATACAAGATTAAGATTTGCAATGGACTTTGGTTGCATTATCTGCAGCAGAATGCTTTATGTCTAATGTAACGTAGATATAAAACAAAGGATCATTTTTTCTATTGGGTGACTTAAAAGGCCAAAGGCCTAGACTCATTAGTAGGGGATGCCCTATTGAATTTGTGCTTTACATCCCCTAGATTTATGATTGGTTGATCATTAAAAAAGAATGTTCTGATTTATTCACATGGTGGGTTGGGTGAATTAATGAATATGTTGAAAATCTCACAACCGACCAGAGAGCTTCTACGGTCTATAATTGCGGATACATCTGTCAGCCCATAATGCACTATATGTGTATTTCCTCATATTTTACTGATAAGCAAGTATGAATGGGAGGTGTAGCACGTCACTATATTACGGCCTGATACCGCATTAACAAATGTTGTTAACTTGTACTGTAACAATATTTTAACTGATATGATATATTAGATAAGTTTTAGACTTGCTGTTGCTATATTTTATTTTATATTGACATTCGTATTTGTTTTAATTTGATTCTGGTAGGCGTGTCTATTCACAGGAATTTCATTGGTTAATATTTGATATATATAGGTTGTAAGCAAGAAGATGGTAGAACTGAAGAAGGACTTTGTTGGAGTCTAAAAGCGCTCATCTATGGCTATTTGTGGTCTTGAATTAAAGGTTTATATGGTTTTAAATACCTTGACTTCTGCTGTGGTGGTCATTGTTGCTTATGGTTTCTTCTACTTAATTTTGAACTACAGTTATGCTTTAACTGCCATTTCTGTCTTATACTACTAATATATATATATATATATATATATATATATATATATATATATATATATATATATATATATATATATATTTATATATATAAAATGTGTGTGTGTGTGTGTATGTGTATATAAACTTACAATGGTGGGAAACACATGACTACATCCTAGGCAACAAGAGTCGGCTTAGCAGCTCAGGTGCACTGTGCAGGCATGGAGGACAGTCAGGAATGGTGGGCCTGAGCAGCTTACTCCACTGCTCTGCTGACTCTGCCTCAAGGAAGGGACGAGGGATGACAGAATAATGAAATCCAAAGCAACACAAACATTGCGCTGACCACCAAAGCCACTGATGGTAACCCTTGTTGGCATATATGGAGAAGGATAGACCACTTATATAAAAAAAAAAAATCCTCATAGCCAGAATGACAGTGAAGACAACAGCAACACTAGCATCTGCCTGTATGATACCAGCTCACCTTGTACCTCACCCCCATTTACGGCCCAAGCTTTAGCTATATATGGGTTATATCCTGCAAAGCATACAACAGTCTTATAGCTTCCTAAGCTTCAGATCAGCCTAGCTTACTACATTTGGGAGGTGGAAGGTGAAAGGTCCAGCAGCCTGTGGAGAATAGTCCTACTAAAGTCTGATCTAGTCCTAGAGAAGGAATGAAGCTTACAGTGCTTTGTAAAAGTATGCTGGAAGGATCATGTTGCAGCTCCTAGAACACTTCTAGAATCAAACCCTTTCCAAAACTCCACAGATAAAGCCAAGGCCCTGGTAGAGTCGGACTTGATCCTGCCTGGAAATAGTTTAATTGAGGTGAATATAACAAAATGTACTACCCTTAGACAACCATTTGGAAATAGTCTGTTCTGACACAAGTTGTCTCTTCTTACCTTCACAAGAAATGAACAACTGATCAAAAGTCTGAAAGATTTAGTTCTGTCAAGATAATACCAGAGTGGTCTGTAGACATTCAAGGTATGGAGGATCTTTTCTCCCTTACGTTCAGGTAAGAAAACGGTGAGATGGATAGTTTGTCTTAAAGAAAACTCTTATACCACTTTAGGCATAAAAGAAGGATTAATTCTCAAAGAAACCATGTCTGTGAGGAAAATGAGATGGGGTCAACTCACCAAAAAAGCTTGCAAATATGATACCCCAGAGCAAACATTAAAACTGTTTTCAATGCTAAGAACCTCAAGTCAAGCAGGTTAGCTGGGTCAAGTAGAGCAAGTGTTAGCTTCTCTACTACAAAATTAAGATCCTAAGGAAAGGCCACCAGTTTTCTTGGAGGACTCTTACGCAAAAACCCTTACAAAAACATTTTGACATGAAAATACATTGAAAGAGAAGGATTCACAGCCAGACATGCTGAAATGGCGTATAAATGAACATTGATAGAGGAGTAAGAAATACCATAGGATAGTAACTTGCAAATACTGTAAAACCAGAGAACAACTAGCCCTGAATGGGTGCTGGTTACATTATTCGGACCAACTAGAAACCCTTTTACATTTGCCAATATATTATTTTGTAATAGGGGGCTTTCTTGCCTCCATTAGTACCTGATGCATGTCTTTAGTAAACAGGTGACTAAAGGGAATTAAGATCCTATCATCCAGGCAAAGTTGATTGGGGCAGGGTCTATCAAACACCCCTGTCTTTGTGTGAGAAGATCCAGTCTATGAGAAAGTTTGCAGTAATTGCCCCTGGCCATTTCCAAAAGAAGGAAAAACTACAATTGCTTGGACTAGAAGTGAGTCACCACAATGATCTTGGCAGATTTCTTTTTCATTCATATTGTTTTTTATTTTCAAGTAATACAAAAACTTTCATAATACTTTTTTTGTATAACAATTTAAATAACTATATACACTTTTTACAATCAACCTGACATCAATAATAGTAATTAATGTTCTCCTTTACTATATAGATGCAACTATATAAAGTTATCAGAGAGAAACTGTTGATAGTTGTAGTGTGTCCATTAAGGATAAAACTTGTTTCCACGGATTGATTATCAATGGCCTAGGATAAATCCTTGGTTCTTTAATTTTGATTTCCATCAAAATTTCATTCTTTAGCAGGTCTAAAAAGTCTTCCATAGTTGGTGGTGCATTTGAGTTCCATCTTCTGGTTATGCATTTCCTGGGGATTGCAAGTATTGTCCATAATAAATACAGATCTGTTTTATTCAAATAACGACCTTCATTAACATTCAGGTGGAGTTCAGAGAAGAGTTAAGGTGGGCACTGGGTGGCAGTGAAGAGTTACCGAACAGCTGGGTAACTACAGCAGAGCTAGTAAGGGAGACTGCTAGAAAGGTGCTTGGTGTGACATCTGGACAGAGGAAGCACGACAAGAAGACCTGGTGGTGAAATGAGGAAGTACAGGAGAGTATACAGAGAAAGAGGTTGGTGAAGAAGAAGTGGGATTGTCAGAGAGATGAAGAAAGTAAGACAGGAGTATAAGGAGATGAGGTGCATGGCAAAGAGAGAGGTGGCAAAGGCTAAGGCATATGGAGAGTTGTATGAAAGGATGGACACTAAGGAGGGAGAAAAGAATCTGTACCGATTGGCTAGACAGAGGGACCGAGCTAGGAAAGATGTGCAGCAGGTAAGGGTGATAAAGGATAATGAGGGAAACATAATCACAAGCAAGGAGAGTGTGTTGTACAGATGGAAAGAGTATTTTGAGGGGCTGATGAATGAAGAGAATGAGAGAGAGAGAGAAAGGCTGGATGATGTGGGGATAGTGAATCAGGAAGTGCCAAGGATTAGCAAGGAGGAAGTAAGGATAGCAATGAAGAGGATGAAGAATGGAAAGGCTGTTGGTCCAGATGAAATACCTGTGGAAGCTTGGAGGTATTTAGGAGAAATGGCAGTGGAATTTTTAACCAGATTATTTAATGAAATCTTGGAAAGTGAGAGGATGCCTGAGGAGTGGAGAAAAAGTGTTTTGGTGCCGATTTTTAAGAATAAGGGTGATGTGCAGAGCTGTAGTAAATACAGAGGGATAAAATTGATCAGTCACAACATGAAATTATGGGAAAGAGTAGTAGAAGCTAGGTTAAGAAGAGAGGTGATGATTAGTGATCAGCAGTATGATTTCATGCCAGGAAAGAGCACTACAGATGCGATGTTTGCTCTGAGAGTGTTGATGGAGAAATACAGAGAAGCTTAGAAGGAGTTGCATTGTGTCTTTGTGGACTTAGAGAAAACATATGACAGGGTGCCTAGAGAGGAGTTGTGGTATTGTATGAGGAAGTCAGGAGTGGCAGAGAAGTACGTAAGAGTGGTACAGGATATGTACAAGGCATAGTATACTAACCTCGAAAAAGGGCATAGCAAAATTAATTTTAAAATGGGTGGCGAAAGCCAAACACACTCTGGCTAGGCTTACAAATGCCCTAGGGCAGATAGCCTAGTTTGAACCTATGAACCTATGAACAAGGGTAGTGCGACAGCGGTGAGATCTACAGTGGGAGTGACAGATGCGTTTGAGGTGGGATTACATGAAGGATCAGCTCTGAGCCCTTTCTTATTTGCAGTGGTGATGGACAGGTTGACAGACAAGATCAGACAGGACTCCCAGTAGACTATGATGTTTGCAGATGACATTGTGATATGTAGTGAGAGTAGGGAACAGGTTGAGGAGACCCTGGAAAGGTGGAGATGTGCTCTAGAGAGGAGAGGAATGAAGGTCAGCAGGACTAAGACAGAAATTATGTGTGTGAATGAGAGGGAGGATAGAGGAATGGTGAGAATGCAGGGAGTAGAGTTGGTGAAGGTGGACAAGTTTACATACTTGGGATCAACAGTTCAGTGTAATGGCGAGTGTGAAAGAGAGGTGAAGAAGAGGGGACAGGCAGGGTGGAGTGGGTGGAGAAGAGTGTCAAGAGTGATTTGTGACAGAGTACCAGTAAGAGTGAAAGGGAAGGTCTACAAGAGGGTAGTGACACCTGTTCTGTTTTATGGGTTGGAGAAAGTAGCATTGACAAAAAGGCAGGAGTCAGAGCTGGATGTGGCAGAGTTAAAGATGTTAAGATTAGTACCGGGTGTGACAAGGGTAGACAGGATTAGGAATAAGTATATTAGAGGGTCAGCCTAGGTTGGACGGTTTCATGCTGGGTATATCGGGAAAAGGACGCTAAGGATGAAGCTGCCAGGTAAGAGGAAAAGAGGAAGACCTAAGATAAGGTTTATGGATGTGGTGAGACAGGACATGCAGGTAGTTGGTGTGACAGAGCAATATGCAGAGGACAGGAAGAAATGGAAACAGATGATCTGCTGTGGCGACCCCTAATGGGAACAGCCAAAAGAAAAAGAAAAGATTAACATTCAACAATATCAAGGCTTTGGATAAATTAAGGATTCACTGAATAAGGCCTGTAGAAAAATTTTAATTCCAATATGGTTTAATTTTAATACAATCATAAAAAAATATGATTCCAATCAGCTCTAGATTCCAGTTCACATCTCCAAAACGTTCCTTTACTGGAAGAACTGAATTTAGTAATTTTGTCTGGAGTTCGAAATGCTCTATGTAAATATTTCCAATTAAACATTTTCCAATATTGTAAACTAGATCTAAGTTTCACTGACAGTAAGATATTTGTTTTGTTTTTTTCAGTTAATTGTAATGAATGACCTTTAGATATATATATTGCCAATAAGATGTTTTAGGTATTGTTTTGTAGGTTATTAATTCCTTATATAATTTTGAAATACTATTACTCGTATTAGGATATATATATATATATATATATATATATATATATATATATATATATATATATATGGGTCTATATGACTTGGTCGAATGTTTATTTGGTCGACAGTTCATTTGATCGACAAGCATTTCAGGTGGGGGGCTGTGCCCCCCACACCCCCAACTATATATATCAACTCCAGGGTCGCACAACATTGGGGAAGGGGGCAAATGCTTGTTGATCAAATGAACTGTCGACCAAATACACAGTCGACCATATGAACTGTCGACCAAGTCATATAGACCCATATATATATATATATATATATATATATATATATATATATATATATATATATATATATATATATATATATATAAATATAATGTTATATAAGTAATTTATATATTTTGGTGTGTTGTTAAAGGAAGCATTATTAATTAGTCTACATAAATCTTGGGAGTACATTAATATGCTTTGTAAGATCAACCAATCCTGACACGACACTTCATAAGTATCCATTATCAATTGCTTGTCTAAAACATTAAGTTCTCTAATGCATTGCTGCCAACAAAAAAATTATTTTGTTCCCATGAAGTAATTGTTTCTTTATATATTTTGTGAGGATAGTTTTTTTGTTATAGTGAATGGTGTCAAGAAATCAAACCAAACTCTTAAATCCATATTACCATTAATGAATTTCCTAAATAAGTTAAAATAGCAATTGCTTACATATGATTTTGTTGGTTTAGTTATATTATATTGCATATTAATGTTTAGCAGGTACCAGAGTATATCTGGTTTATTCAATATTTATTTTTTTTATTAAAGTAGAATTATTTATTGATATAACAGTGTGTAAGTCTTTCCAGTTGGCAGAGTAGTTTGGATTTATCCATTCTATAACAGATTTAAGTATTGATGCCTTTATATATGATTCAATATCTGGAAAATTTAGTCCACCTTTTACGCATAATCTAATATGATGAGTTAAAGCTACCCTATTTCTTTTAGGATACCAAAGAAACTGTAATAAATTAGTGTTTATTTCTAAGAATTTTCCTGTCTGTAAACAACTGAATTGCTAATGTTACATACAAAATTTTGGGTAGTAAAACCATTTTTATTAATTGTAATCTATCCTCGAAGGGCAATATTAATTTATTCCATTTTCAATTGTGGTTTTGATTGTGTTAATGATATTATTATAATTTGTTGATATTAACCCATTCAGATCTTTACACAAGACAATTCATATATAATTCGAAGTATATACTTGTTTCCCTATAATACGGTTCTGTTTTACTTGTATTTCTTTCTTCTTATTTAGGAACAGAAATTTAGATTTTGATCTACTGAAATGAAGACCTGAGGTCCTACAATTTCTCAGTTGGTATATCTAGTTCCTCTAGATTTTCTTTGGAATTAGATAATGTTAGAAGTATATCATCAGCAAAAAAAAAGAAGTCATGTTCTTACCATAACGTTCCATGTGAGTTGTTCATTTTCGCCTTTGTTCTTTACATGTGGGTTCGGTCAGCCGCTTTCCAAGCTCAAGATCTTTGAGTTAGCTCGAGGTACAGTCCCTATCCCATGATGCTCTCCTACCAACCCCAGATCTAGTTTGCTGAACCAACAAGAAAAAAAACACACTAAGCAACCAATTATAAACAATGTACAAAGGACATAACTATTTACAATAGCTAAACAATAATCTGGTTGGAAAGAAAGACACTAGCAAGACCAACCAGACCACCAGTCATACCTGTTCTTCCATAACCTGGAGGGGGAAGGTGGGAGGGAGTGTAATAACAAAGGCAAGATGAACAACTCACATGGAACGTTATGGTAAGAACATAACTTCTTTATGTGAAGTTGTTCAATCTCGCCGTTTGTTCTTTACACATGGCACCCTAATCCTGGGCGGCTCAAGGGAGTATATTCTTGAGAACGGTGGAACCAAAAGAAGTCCTGTCCCTGGAGGCCCTGTCCACTTTGTAATGAGTGATAAACGTATGAGGTTTGGACCAAGTAGCAGCTGCACAAATGGTGTCCAAAGGTAGATGGGCTGCGTGGGCTAAAGATGTAGAAACAGCCCTGGTAGAATGAGCTTTCACCTCACATTCTAAAGGGTGTTTAGCTGAAGAATATACAAATTTTATACAATCAGCAATCCATTTGGACAATGTAACTTTGGATACCGACAAACCTTTCTTATTGTCTGCATAGGAAACGAATAGTTGATCAGATTTCCTAAATTCTTTTGCTCTGTCCAAGTAAAACCTCAATTGTCTGTGACCATCAAGCTTATGTAAAATGTACTCCATTCTATTAGCATGATGTCTGAAAAAAGTAGGAAGGTCAATAGACTGGTTCAAATTTGCCTCGGAGCAGACCTTAGGAAGAAAGGTTGGATTTGTTCTTAAAGACACTCTGTCGGGTTGAAAGACTGGATATGGGGGCCTGATAGAAAGTGCTTGTAGTTCAGAAACCCTACGAGCCAAAGTAATAGCCACTAGGAAAATTTTCTTCCAAGAAAGGAACTTCAAAGGTCAAGATGATGCAGGCTCAAAAGGTGGAAGAATGAGTTGAGATAGCACCAAATTCAGATTCCAGGGAGTAACAGAATGTCTGATAGGTGGCCTAAGGTGATGAGTCCCTTTCAAAAAGGCTTTACATAATTTGTGGGACATAATGTTTGAGCCACTGCATCCCACATGGAAGTTAGATATGGCAGCTAATTGAACGCTTATCGTAGAAGCTGCAGCACCATCATGAAAGAGCGAAGTCAAGAATTCCAGAATACTATGAATAGAGGCAACATACGGATCAATACTATGCTGAGAAGCCCAATGAGCAAATCGCCTCCATTTGCCAAGTTTCCTGGTGGAGACTTTGTGAGATGAAACTAAAATATGTTGAACTGCTGGAGACAAATCATATGACCTGGCTAGGTTGGGAAGTGGAACAGCCAAACTGTCAGTTTGAGGGAGACAATAGAGGGATGAAGAATTCCTGATGAACGAGTCAGAAGGTCTGGCACTGGGTCCAGAACCCAAGGTTCTTCGACTTGGTATTGCTGTAGGAAGGGGAACCATATCTGCCAAGGCCAAAACGGGGCTATTAGAATACCAGCCCTTCCCAGGCTTTCTGTAAGAATCTGGGAATCAGAGGGATTGGAGGGAAGGCATATAGGAGACCCGAGGGCCAATCGTGTACAAATGAGTCCCTTGGGCAGTGGGGGGGGTACTGGGCAAAGTAGCTTCTGCATTTGTCATTCATCGGGGATGCAAAAAGGTCGCAACAAGGCTGACCCCATCTGCAGAATATCCTTTCCGACACTCGTTCTTTGAGGGACCACTGGTGAGGCAACAGAATGGCTCTGCTCAGTTTGTCCACTATCACGGTGGATGACCTGGGTATATGCGTTGCTATCAGAAAGTGCCCGGTGGATACAGCCCACTGCCAAAGTCTTAGGCCTCTCAGCATAAGGGGTAAGACTTGGTTCCCCCTTGCTTGTTGATGTACCAGACTACTGACATGTTGTCTGTCTGTATTGCAATCGTCTCTCGAGGTAGAGAGTTGTGAAAGTATTGCAACGCTAGAAACACCACTCTCAACTCTAAGATATTGATGTGCAAATGAGATTCCCATGTCTGACCAAGTGCCTTGGACAGTTCTGCCCTGAAATAGCCCCCCCACCCTATCAGGGAAGCATCCGTGGTCACTCTGGCTGTGGGAGGGGAAAGTACAAATGGGCGACCTACAGTAACTTGGTGGCTGTTCAACCACCAAAGAAGGTCCTTTTTGCAAGCATTTGTCAGAAGAATCTTGTGTGACATTGGAAGCTGCTGATAAGACCACTGTGTGAATAGTAGCCATTGGAGTATCCTCATGTGCATTCGTCCCAGAGAAACCACTATGAGTGTACCTGCCATGGTGTCTAACAGCTTCAGAACCTGGAATGCCGGAACTCTCCTTTCCATTAACAACTTGGACACTTGACTTCGCAAAGATATTACTCTTTCTTGAGGCAATCTGACCAGGGAGGTGATGGTGTCTACATCTGCTCCTATAAAGGAAATATGCTACGACGGCAATAAAGCAGATTTTCCAAAATTTAAGGTTATGCCCAACCTGGAACACAGGTTGATAGTGTAATCTCTGGTGCAAATTAGTTGATGCCTGGTGGTGGCGGTGAGGAGCCAGTCATCGAGATATGGAAACACCCAGAATCCTAAACGTCTCAGGTGAGCCGTGACCACTGCCATACATTTGGTGAACACTTTGGGGGCTGTGGTGAGGCCAAAGGGCAGAGCTCGGAATTGGTAGTAACTGGCCCCCAGCCGGAAACGCAAGTGATCTCTGGATGGCCTGGCCATTTTGGTGTGGTAGTATGCATCCTTGAGATCTATAGAGCACATCCAATCACCCATTTCGAGAAACGGAAGTATCGATTGAAGCGTGACCATCCAGAACTTTTCCTTTTTGACAAAGGTATTTAGTTTGCTGAGGTCTAAAATGGGCTTCCAGTCCCCTGTTTTCTTTGGAACTAAAAAGAACTTGGAGTAAGTTCCGGATCCTATCTGGTCCACCGGGACTGGCTGGATGACTTTTTTTCTAGCAGCCTTTGAATTTCGATGGTTGCTAGATTCCGCAGACTGGGTGGAACATCTGGGATTCTTGTACAAATGGAAGGGGATTCTGAAAAGGGAATGATGTAACCTCTGGTAATTATGCTTCTTACCCAAGAATCTGATGCAATTCCTAGCCAGGCATCTAGGTATAAAGCTAAGCGACCCCCGACTGCCTACAGAGCAGGACGGTCAGGCCTCCTCTCAGGAGTGCTGATAGGGCTTGCCAAAGAAGTGCTCCCTGTCACCCTGGTTCTGCAGACTCCCTCTGCCGCCTGAGCGACGTCTACCATTATACCCCATCCTCTGCCCCTGGAGGGGGGTTCACTACGTGTATTCTGAAAAGCTCCTTGGGACTTTTGGAACAACATTTTTCCACCTTTCTGCCCTTTTGGGTATGGTCTAGTGGGGGTGGAAAAACAGACTCCTACGGCAGAGTCTTTCCTTCCTGCTCACACCTAGTGAGTGTCTCCTTGACTTTAGGTCCAACCAAGGAAAAGCCACCAAATGGGGTATTAACAAAGGAAGACTTGAAGGCTTCCAAAAAGGAGCATAAGCGCATCCAGGATGGTCTCCACAGAGCTATCGCTGAATCTGCTGCCCGGCTCGATCAATCAGCTGCATAAGAAATAAGCTGCATGGACGAGTTTACAATAGAATTTAAGGTGTTAAGCTGTGCCGTTACTTTCTCCGAAACAGCATAATCTGTTTTGCCCTGTAGAGCATCTCCAAGCTCTTTGAGGAGATCTCACTGAAGACAGGTAAAGTGGGTCAAATACAGTGATCTCATTGCAAATGTCACAGAACTAAAGATGCGTTTCCTGTATCAGTCCATAGTCCTACAGTCTTTATTAGGAGGATGAACAGAAGAGGTTTCTGACATCTCTTTCTTTGTGGCCGCCACCACCATGGCATCAACGGGGACTCCCTTCATAAGAAAAGACCTGTCTTGAGGGGAGGTGATAAATTTGTTGGGCCTCCGAGGGACCGGTTCCATGGAATCAGGAGACTCCCACACCCTTCGAGCGACCAAGTCCTTTAATTCGTCAAAGGGCGGAGTGACCCAGGAGGTGGAAGGTTTTGACCCAAAGGTCTTCAGGAGCACCGACTTATCCTCAGTAGGGGTAAGGGACTGCCAGTCACCCCTCTGCCTTAATATTTCCAGGATGTCTGCAAATGAGACATCCTCAGAGGAGGACCGTGGGACCCTTCTGATTCCTCTAAGTCGGTGTCTGATAAGGATTTCTGAGGGGAATCTAAATGCCTCCTCTTGCACAGCCTTTTTCTGGGGACTTCATCAGTGGGGGCATCTGGTGAAGTCTCAGTCAAGCAGGGGTCACCCAATGGGGTTACCTGAGGCTCTGGGTCTCGATGCTTGGTGGGGACCTGTGGTGTAGGGACAGAACGTGGCCCTTTAGGGGAGGAAGAGGAAAGATCCGAAGAGCTAAGGGTCTTAGCAGATATGACCCTACTCATGGCATCGAAGGCACCAGTTTCCCAACCCAAGGAGTCCGCCAGTTCCGAAGAAGCTGGCAACCTCCCAGGGGCAGAGACCACAGGCTCTGAGCCAGAGGACAGAACCGAGCACATCTGCGCCGAAGCCCCGAGAGGGAGAGTCGGAACCGAAGCGTTGGTTCGACTCTCCCCCCGGTACCAGCGAGAGAGTGTCGGCTCCAAGACTCTTCGATTGGAACCGAAGAAGTCAAGGTCGACGGAGCCCAGGGCACTGGAACATGCCTCAGCTCCGAGGGTTCCACCACTATCACATCTTCTCTTTCCGGCTCCGAAGGCTCAACTGGCCTCAGATGAGGAGCATAAATTGTGGTAGGGGGGTTGTAGGCTTCGAAGCCATCTGGGTTGAAGCTGAAAGCAATTTGGCCAGGGCCGGGTTCACCAAAAGTCTCTGCAGCACACAGTCCACATCAATGTCGGAAAGGGTATAGGAAGAACGGGACGAAGGAGCCGAAGAAGCCACCGACTTAAGGATCTGGGACTTTAAAACTTCCGACACCGGCTCCAACACAATGATTTGGCTCAGAGGTAAGATTTCGGTGCACGGCTCTGAAGGCTGTGGAACCGGCGACCGAGTCTTCCCAGAGGTGCTCGGAACATAAGACTTGCGTTCCGATGACACCTTAGAAGACTTCAACCCCTTCGAGGACTTGGGAGGTCTGGTCAGTCTTGCCTAATGCTTCTTGAAAATCTGGCTTCAACAGCCCTCTATTGGCCAATTTCCTTCACCTCTCTAATAAAACCCTGCCACTGAAGGAATGGCAGATAGAGCAATCTTCTTGTAAATGTAGTGGACCCAAGCAGTACACACAAGAAACATGGTTATCGGTGATGGACATCTTCTGTCGAAAGTCACACCTTTTAAATCCAGATTTTTGTTTCCCAGACATTATAAATAGAAATTACACACAAATATCAGATTCCTGACCATATAAAAAAGTCGAAACCACAGAACTCTTTAGAAAGTTCAGATCCCTGAACTGCAATGACTGAGAAAAATATGACACAAAAATGTTCAAATACAATAATTCCAAGAAAAAAAAGGGGATAGGGAATTAAATTTGACAGAGCCCTATCAAGTAAATGCAACTCAAGAAAGGCTAAAGACCTAGGAGCAACCGCTCCGAATTAGAAGACAAAAATATAACTTCCAATCAACTCACTGAACAACAATTGCAAGAAATATGAGAAGCCTCACAAATATCAGATCCCTGATAGTCTAATAAGAAATTTTAAATTCTTTTAAGATAATAAAGAATGTTACTGGCCAGAGCTTCCTCTGAAGATCGTGCAATCCGTTGCAGTGGCAAACTAGATTTAGGGTTGGTAGGAGAGCATCATGGGATAGGGACTGTGCCTCGAGCCAACTCAAAGATCTTGAGCTTGGAAAGCGGCCGACTCGGACCCCATGGATTGGCTCCGAACCCACGTGTAAAGAACAAATGGCGAGATTGAACAACTTTACATGCATTATTTTGGATTTATATTGGTTATATACATCTACCCCTTTTATTTTTCTGTTATTATGTAATGGAATTGCAAGAATTTCGATAGCTAATGCAAAAAGAATAGGCGACAGGGGACATCCCTGTTTAGTACCATTTGTTATAGAAATAGATTCCGAGGTGAAAGGTCCTAATTTAATATAAGCTAAATTATTTTTATATATATTCATTAATAGTTGGAACAAATGAAGAGGGGAATTTGAACAGCAGTAATATTTTAAATAGATATTCCCAATTTAAAGAATCAAAGGCTTTCTCAATTACCAGTGCTTCTTGATTCTTCCTATTTATATAATCAATATGAGTATTATTTTGATGTTGTCATGGGTATGTTGATTGTGTATAAACTCAGTTTGAGCATTATCTATTATTTTAGATAATGGTATTTTCATTCTATTTGCTACAATTGACATGAAAATCTTATTATTTAATAATGATATAGGTCTGTATGAGGCACAATGATCTGTAGATTTTCTTTTAGAATTGGGGTAATTAATGACTATTTCCAGGATGGGGGTATTATTGCTTGTGATTGGATTTTTAATAATGTTTTATGAAAGAGGGATATTATATTTGAGAGAAAGAGTTTGTATATCTCTGCGATTATGCCATTTATTCCAGAAGAGTTATTAGTTTTACTTTCCATTATCATATCAGTAATTTCTTTATAAGAAATGGGCCTTTGTAAATCTACTTTTAATTCTTCAAGACTTTTTTTATGTATGTAGAAACTATGTTTAAATCTAGTTGATCATTATTGTATTTCCCCGTTTTTAAAATGTTCTATATAATGTCTGAATGCATCAAGAATATCTCCTGTCTGAAACTTTTTCCCCATCCTTTCTTGATAAATGTTGCTAATATTATTAGCTTTGGAATGTACTTTAACTCTTGTAGATAAATTATGTAAGTGTCTAGGGGAGGTGGCCAAAGAACTTATTTTTAACTTTTCTAGGGCTAAATTTGTTGTGTGTGTAAAAATGTAATTATATTTCTTATTTAATTCCTCTACCTTCTTTTTAATTTCTGGAGAGTTTTGGTTTCCCCCTGATTTTATCAACAAAAGTTTAGATTGTAAATCAAGCAATTCAGAATCCTATTCTCTAGTTTTGTTTTTGTACCAGATAAGTGATTTCCCAAATATATAGGCTTTTAATGAATACCATATCATAACTATATTAACTTCCTTTGTATAATTAATGGCTAAGAAAAACTGAAGTTATGACACCAACCAAGGCTTAAATTCTTTTATTTTTGTTATATATGATGGAATTCCGGAAGAGAATGCCAATGGTTTAAAATTACTTTGGAAGTTCAAAATTAGAGAGCTACAGTCTGAAAAAGGACATGGAATTATGGAAAAAATAGTGATTTTTTATATTTAGATCCTGTCCAATAAATGCTTTATCTATTCTAGTTTGTGCACCAAATCTATAATCTTGGTGTGATAATAATATTTATCTTCCTTCAATTTAAATATATCTATTAAATGAAACAACTCAATCCATTTTTTAACAATTTTGCTATAGTGGAAGTACGTAAATGTCTTTTCCTAGTAGTTTTAGAAGCGTCTAAAATACAGTTAAAATCCCCCTCCCCATTATAAGATTTCCTTTATAATTATTAGTAATACAGTCTAAATGCTTTTTGACAGTTCCTATTCCGATACCAGGGAACCAATATAGATTTAACTAGAGTCCATATTCTATTGTTGAATTTAACTATAATGAAGGCTATAAGACCCTCTTTGTCTTCATATTTATGAATAACTTCAGGACTAATGATATTCTTTTTCCATAGGATTGTTACTCCTCTTGACTTTGACTTGTATGAAGATTGTGCTAAAATCATACATTTATTAGGGTTCTATATACATCATTTATTTTAAAATCTGTTTCCTAGAGAAAAACTACTTGTGCTTTGTTGAAGTTTAGATATTTCAATAAGTTAGATCTTTTCCTAGGATTATTTAGAACATTAGTGTTTAAGGATAGCAATGTTAAATCCATTTCAAGTTATTAAGAGATTACCTTCCCCCCTCTCTTATGATTGTCACTATTAACAATTTACTCTGATAACAGTGGATATTATGCTAATATACTGTTCTTTAAATGTTAGGGTCATGCTTATTTCTTTTATGATTACATATAAGATATACATCGAGTCAGACTTTGAATAAAAATACTTAAGTAATAAAAGAGAAAAAACAAATATAATTGGAACAGTATCCCACTCTAAACATGGAATGTAAATCATTCCTAACCCAACAGACACACAAAGGTCTCTTAGATCATCCTTCATACTTTAACAGTCAGAAACAGTGAGCTCCTTAATGTAAACTATTTTATGGAGAGTAAATATAAGAACAAATTTTAATATTCAAAAAATGTCACACCAGGTAATATCTTCTAAGTATAATCAGTAGTCTTATTAAGTTGTAATATACCTGATACATAATAACCTAAAAGGAATTCTCAATTTGTAAGAATAAATTTATATACAGATTATATTTGAATTGAATCAGATTAAATTGTCATTATATTGATTTTATTATTATCAATAACAACTAAATTGTGTTAAAGAACATATCTATCAATTCTATTTCAAGGTCACTTTTTTAATTGTAAGATGGATTGCTTCCTATGATGGTCATATAAACAGGTATTATGTATGAATGCATCTAATTAATAATTAATTTTCAAATACTGCAAACAAAACCTATTATAATCATAATAGTAATCAAATACTATTGTAGATAGATATAATCTAGTTAACATATCAAGTTACAAAGGACTTGAAGACATTATAATACTACACAATACAACACTTTAAGTATGTTTATGTGTCTCACAGTCTTCTTCACCTCCAGTTTACCCCATCCTCGTTTGTTACATTCCCTACTTCCTTTTCATTCATTTTCCCCTATCTTCTTCATACCCTTCCTTCCCCTCATTGCTTCTGTCTTTCTAATATCTCCCTTTCCAACCCTTGTATGTTGATTTTATATTAAAAACTAGATATATCAATTGCAATAGTTCATTTGTAGAACTTCAATAATCAATAAAGTAGTATTAAAATAAACTTAGAAGTTTCAGAAGACTATAAGCCACTGGTTCCACTACTAGTTATAATGCTTGTAAGAAAGCCGGATAAAACTTGTAGTACTTTGAACACTTTATTTGAATCACTGAACTTGCTGAGCTGTTGGTAATATAACCTTGTTGAAAATCCATTTAATTTACATTTTTTCCTTTTGTTAATTTTAAACTTTTAGATTATATTATATGAAAAGATAATCTGAATGAATGAAAAGTGAGCAGAAGTCATCATGTTCCAACAGCATCTTATCTAAGAAGTTGCCTCTTTAACACATTAGGCTACACTGTACCAAAAGAAAAAAAAAATAAAAATCATGGTTTTGTACATTCCATCAAGTGAATCTATGTGCTTTTTAAAATTCACTATCTGTTACTTAACTAACAACATTAGGACAGAAACAACTTTCAATGCCTTTATAAACAATGAGCTCATCTCCTAACAATGTATCTAATCTGTGCTTGTCTCAAGTACAAGTGATATTTCTCCCAATAAGGATGACTCAAACAACATAATCAAGAAAATGCACAGAGTTGTTTTTGCTTCCAATCACATGGCATCAAGATGTCAGATTATATTCCAAACTATTAATGATGACCACCTCACTTTTATAAATTCAGAATATTAAGTCCAATGCTTAAGTTGATTTCATGTTCAGTATGTAAAAGAATATATGTAACATGAAAGAGTATACTTCAGTATTTGGGGAAGTAAAAGGGAAGCAAACATTTCCATACTCAAAATGTCCACAATGAATTAACAGAATGAGCTTCAGAAATGCGTGGGATTTAACTAATCTAAACATCCTAAAATAATGAGATATAGATGGCTGCATCATTGCTATATTCCAAACAGCACTTACAGTTATGAAATTCTGCGTGTTAAAAATTCATTTGTAAGGATGTATTTTATGCAAGATGTATAGTCTGAAGCTGTGTCAGCCAATACTATCCACTGACCTCAATTTCTAGTAAGTAGTCTAATATCTGTTCTCTTATGCTACAGATCAAATGACAAGCAGAAATCCGGATAGTCTGTACTATTTAGTGAGCTGAGAGGTATGTTTTTATGTATTATTATTGCTTTTGATTTATTTATATTTAAGAGAAACTAAGTTACATCATCACTTAGTTCTTCCCATAATACAGACACTGACACACTGAATAGGGGATCAAAGCAATTCTTTTCCCCTCACTTCCCCTCCTCTCTTTTCCATCAATACTATGTTGTATTATACTGCCGATAACCTATTGTTACAGCTTTTGTGCTTAAAAAAACCCTTAACATGGCATTAAACTACTCTAGGCTGTTGATCCATGTAGCAATTATTTGTATAGAGAGATTGGACTTTAAAAACAGTCTATTGTGAATTAATCTAAACATTTTATCTACCTAAACTCTATGCAGGAAGACTTGCAAAGCCGTTAGGGTTGACGTCATTGTTTCTTATCATGGTAACCCGGGCAACACTCAAGATCTGACTAGAATCAATTGAAATAAGATAATATAGTGTGCTTGTGCATTATCACAGTTGCAAAGCTTCACATTGCACACTTAGTAATGCCAGTTTTCCTTTTTTTTTTAATTATGTGGACAACATGAAGGAAGGGGGAAACAAAGAAAATAATGAAAGCAATCACTAATAATGCACATAAATTCATCTCGGTTGTTGTTCAACTAGGCAATAGACAGTACAAGATTAACTTATGAAATAACAGTATGAAACTACCAGAAAACATCAATTGAATAAATCCATTATTTAACCACATTAATTAAACTGAGTATTTAATAAACTATATGAAGAAGCTGATCAATAAAAATGGAGACTTTTGCTTAAAATGAGACCATATATGTCTTTCATTTTCTTTTAACCATAAAGTGCAATATATTAACAGTACAAACCTTTGCCTACTTCTAGAGAAGTATATTACCATAGCTTGTCCTACCTGCATTTACGCAAGTATCCCACATCAATCTTCAGTATTTCAGGAACCAAATAATAAATGGTCTGATAATTAAATTAGAATAACTCTTTTGTTTGGAAGACACATAAGAAATTATGCTCCATTTTGTACAGTTGCGAGTGGCAAATCATATCACAGTAGAAGCTCTGAGAGATTTAGCAGGAACAGCTATTTCAAAATCAGTCTTTTGTTTTTTTCTTTTTAATATCAGTCCAGGTATTTGTTTCTTTTGTTTTTTTCAGAGAGGGTGATAGCCACTCCATATCTTCTGGGATAGAAACCACATTATTTTTTTTATAAATGAGGAGGCTTCTAAGTCATTAAAAGTTTTCATTTCATCAGCATGAAAGATTTTTATCTTGGCAGGAAAGACAAGTTGTGCCTTATTATTATTTTGTTTAAGCAGCTTTATTAAAGGCCAAACCTTTTTCCTTTGCTCTAATACTCTGGTGGAATAATCATTGTCAAACCTTATCAGGTTCTGGTTATATTTTAGAGGTGATTTTCTCCATGCAGTTTTTAAAACTAATTCTTTATCCATATATGATAAATATGTTATGACTATTGATCTGGGAGGAGTATTTGTTGAAGTAGAAGCAGGTTTCCCTAGAGCTCTGTGCGCCCTTTTCAATACCAAAAGAGAAACCTTCTTTCAAGTCTGAGAGATCAGGAATCTAAGATGTTAAAATTAAATAATGTCCTCACCTTCAGATTTTTCAGGTAACCCAAAGATTCTGATGTTAGTTCTCCTTTCTCTGTTTTCAAGTTCATCCACCTCGTTAAGCAGCCAAGTATTTTATTTAAGGAGAAACTCTTTTTGGTTTTCTTCTTCTTTAAGCCTCCCATAAATGTCATTTAAAGAAGTCTCTATGTTTGTTAATTTTGACTGATGTCGTTATAATAAATCTTTAAAAGCATCACTCTGTTTTTGACAGTTCAGTTTAAGATTTTCCAAGTTTTCTTTAAAGTCATCCATCTCCCAAGACAGTTCTTGTAAAGTAGTTGTCATCAGCTGTAATTCTTTCTTTAAAGCTGCATCAGGTTGAGAATTCCTTGAGTTGCTCATTTCCAAAGGCTGTAAAGATCTCCAAATTTCTGGAAAGGAAATTTTTTATAGAAGTCCACCAAAAAGTACAGTTGTGTACACTTACCATAAATGTAGATGTTCGAGTGTCTTCACTGTTGCAGTCATCTCATTTGGGTTATCCCTGCTGGCGTAGCCCTCGGCCGACCTGAATATCAGAGACTTAGAATTTCTGTGTCGATTGTTGTCACTTGAAGACTGATGTCAGATCGTTAGTGGTATAAAGGAAGGCAGGCGATGCCATTACATCAGCTTTTCTTGCCCTAACCGGCCAGGAGGCCCCAAAGTAGGAGGCCAAGCTCTGGTGGCAGAACCCCCAACAGTAGAAAAATAATACCAATATGTCCTTTGTAAGGAAAGGAGAACAACAAGGAAGAAAGGTAACAAAAAGAAAAAAGGGGGAAGGAGGGAGGGAAACCAGGACTGCAACAGTGAAGACACTCGAACATCTACATTTATGGCAAGTGTACACAACTGTACTATGTTCTTCGTGTTTCACTGTTGCAGTCATCACATTTGGGTAGATTCTCAAAGCTGAGGAAATGGGTGGAGGCAGTCAAAGAAGCTAGGAGCTGGCTAGCATGCCCTGCAAGACTGCAGAGGCAAAACCTGCCCTGGATTTAGAAGAGAGGCAGGTGGTAATGTTTGGTAAAGGTGTGAACAGATGTCCAGGTGGCAGCCTCCAGGATGTTCCTGGTGGAGACTCCTCTGAGGAATGCTGCAGAGGTGGAGGCTTCTCTGGTGGAGTGGGTCCTGACCCCCTTGGGGGAAGGCTTGCTATGCTGTTTGTAGCAGAAATGGATGCAGTGTGCTATCCATTTGGAAATGGTTTGTTTGGAGATGGCTTTGCCCTCAGCCCCCGAAGCAAAGCTAACCAGCAGTTAATCCGATTTTCTGAAGGGTTCAGTCCTGTCCAGATAGTATCTGAGTTGTCTGTGCACATCTAGAGAGTGCAGAATCCTTTCCCCCTTGTTTTGAGGGTTAGGAAAGAAGGTGGGCAAATGGATGGATTGATTGAGAGCCATACTGGATACCACCTTGGGCATGAAGGATGGATTAGTTCTGAGGGATACCCTGTCTGCATGGAAGATTTTGAAGGGTTTCACTGCCATGAGTGCTTGCAGCTCAGAGACTCTTCTGGCTGAAGTGATGGCCAGGAGGAAGGCTGTCTTCCAGGGGAGAAATTTTAGCTCTGCAGAAGAAGCTGGTTCAAATGGAGGCAGGGTGAGCTTTTCCAAGACAAAGTTAAGGTCCCAAGCTGGTGTTGATGCCCTTCTGGGGGCCTCAAGTTGTTAGCCCCTCTGAGGAACTCCTTGAACAAAGGGTGTGAAAAAAAAGGCTGCTCAGTGAGAAAATGAGCGGAAATAGCAGAGGCATTAAAGAGAGAGAGAGACCACTGTGTAGTAGGTCAGCTAAATAATCCAGGATGAAAGGGATGGAGGGCTGTGCTGTATTTGCCCCCTTAGCCTGGATCTAGGTGCAGAACCCTTTTCCATTTATCTGCATAACACTTTTTGGTGCTAGGGCATCTGGCATCTCAGATAACATCCAACACCTGTTTACTGAGGAGGGCAGATTGGTCAGTAGTCAGGTTATAAGCCAAGCTGCCAAATTGAGTATCTGCAACTGGGGGTGCATGAATTCCCCTTCCCTCAGGATTAGGATGTTGAGAGTCTGAGGAAGACTCCATGGGGGCAGTGGGGACAGGCTATGCAGCAAGGGGTACCAGTGCTGTCTGGGCCAGTCGGGAGCTATGAGAATGGTCTTTGGTTTTTCCTCCCTTATTTTGATCAGTAGCTTGGGAATGAGAGGTAGGGGAGGAAAGGCATAGACTGAGAGGTTTACCCAGGAGAAGGACAGGGCATCTACTTTCCATATCATGCAGTGATGCCCTCTGGTGCAGAATTTGCTGAGCTGATGGTTGGTGTGGGAGGCAAAGAGATCGACCTCCAGGGTTCCCCACTTCTGAGTTATTAGTAAGAAAGTGTTTTTGTTGAACTGTCACTCGTGGGGGTCCAACAGTTTTCTGCTTAATTGGTCTGCCGGGGAGTTAACAGAGCATGGCAGGTATTGTGCTAACAGGTGTAGATGCATGGAAGAGGCTGTCAACCAAAGGGTCATGGCCAGTCTGCACAGCGGGTAGAAGTGAGTGCCTCCCGGCTTGTTGATGTACTACATCATTGTAGTGTTGTCTGTTTTGATCAGGAGAACCCTGGAGAGAGAAGGGGCTTGAAAGCTATCAAGGCCTGCTGCACAGCCATCATCTCGTTTAGACTGATGTGCAGGGGGAGTTGCTGGGGGTTCCACTGGCCCTGTATGTACCTGCCATCCAGGTATGCACCCCAAGTGTAGTCTGATGTGTTTGTGGTGAGGGTCTGGGCAGTGGGGTGTGGGGAGAAGGGCAGGCCCTTGCTGTGTGAGCAGACTGTTGCCCACCAAAAAAATTCCTTCCTCAGGGAAGGAATGATAGGTAAAAGAGTCTCCAGATCCTGACAGTGTTGACACCAAAGGCTCTTTAGGTACCACTGAAGTTTGCTCATATGCAGTCTGATACATGGAATGAGGAGTATGCAAGATGCCATGAACCCCAGAGCTTGCAGGATTTCCCTTGCAGAAAGCTGGGGCCTGGTGGCCAGTTGATAAAAGTAATTTGATAGGAAACTTTGTTTCTCTGGTGTTAGGCATGCTACCTCGGATGCTGTGTCCAGACTTGCTCCTAGGATGATTATACTTTTGGTGGGTACCCGTTTGGATTTATTTTCATTGACTGTGTACCCTAAGGAAGTTTGTAGGTCCTTTACAAAGGCCAGGTCTTTGAGCAGCTCTTTCTGGCTGTCTGCCTGAATAAGGCAGTCATCTAAGTAGGAGTAAATTTGAATATTTCTTTGTTTGCAAAATGCAATGGCCAGAGCCAGGCCTTTTGTGAAAACTCTGGGAGCAATAGATAAGCCAAGGGGAAGTGCAGAGAACTGAAAGTGTTGAGATCCTGCTCTGAAGAAGATATATTTTCTGCATGACTCCCTGATGGGGATGTGGAGGTAGGCCTCTTTTAGGTCCAGGGTGATTACCCAAGTGTCCTTGAGCAACATGGGTAGCAGCTGCTGGAGGGTGAGCATTTTGAATTTTGGGATCACCAGGAAGGTGTTTAGAATGGAGAGATTGAGGATGGGGCGCCAGGTGCCCTCGTTTCTGGGTACCAGAAACAGTCTGGAGTAGAAGCCTTGGCCTATCTGCTGTGCAGGAATGTGTTATACTGCTCCCAAGGAGAGGAGGGTATGGATTTGCTTTTGAGCCTCTGCCCACTGATTTGGTGGTAGATCTAGGAACCCTTTTGGGGTTGGAAGGGTGTGGAAGGATAATTTGTACCCCTGAGACACAATGTTTAGAATCCATTGGTCCTTGGTAATGGTGGCCCAGGTGCTTGAGTGAAAGGAAAGTTTTCCTCCTAGGGGTATCTGATGGTGGGCAGAGGTGAGGAAGTGAGGGGGTGAGTCACTGTGAGTTTTTACCATAAGGGGGTGGCTTAGAACTCCTTGGTTTTGAAGTGGAGGCAGTCCACTGCTTAGATCTCTGAAACCCATGGGGACTGCTGTCTTGTAGTTCTGTTTCCATGGGACCTAAGCAGGTCTTGTTTACTAGGTGCAGGAAAGGGCCAGTGCTTGGAAGGGAAATGCCTGCTGAACCTAGCAAGCTGTACCTGTAAGAAATCTTCAACTGACTGCATAGATTTTGCTTTTTCTTCCATCTTTTTTAACACCTCTTCTGCTTTAGTACCAAATAAGTAATCTTTGTGCAAGGGTGCATCCAACAATTTTGATTTGACATGGTCTGGCAAGGGTTGTTCCTTAAGCCATCCATGTCTTCTAATGACAGATCCACTGACTGCTGCCCTGCAAGAAGTTTCTAGGGTGTCAAACCCGCAGTGCAGAGTGTGTTTAGTTACTTGACCAGCAGAGTACATTAATTCCTGTAAATCTTTAGATTCTGCCCATGCAGGAAAGGAGGACATTTTTTGTTTAAGGAGTCCCAAGGTATGTTGCTGATATTTAAGCCTATGGATCTGACAATGTAGTGCCCTGAGAGCAAAAGTAGCTGAGGTGCATACTTTTTTTACCCCATTTGTCCAGTGCTCTGGAATCCCTGTCTGAGGGGGGTGGGATTCTTAGCTGAAGTAGATTTAACCCCTTTAGGGCCTTGAGTAATGACCGCAGGGTCCGCTGATGGGTTTTTAAAGAGATATTTGTGAGATTCAGGGACTCTGTAGTACTTGTCTGGCTTTCTGGGAGCAGGAGGGAGGGCGTCTGGAGTCAAGCTGGATTCAAGGAAGACATCATCCACCACATCTAGGACCAGGGGGGATGGCTAAGGGTCTGTGCTGTGGAAGGTCCAGGAACTCTCTGAGTCTCTTTTTAGACTGTGGGTAGTCTTGAAATGCTCCCTTAAAATATGCAGGGTTTCCCCAAAGGAAAAATACTCTGGGGAGAGACTGACTGAATAGATTCCTCTGCATCAGAATCCTCATATGTGGAGTGGGGTGCACATGTCTTCATAGTCAGATGCATCAGATTCATCTGACTCTTGCTCAGACAAAACTTCTGGAGACAGACCTCTCTCTTTATGAGGGGGTGGCTTGGTTTCCCCTAATCAGCATGATAAGGTCCTCTGTCATTCTAAGCATTTGTGACTGAGGCAAGGGAGCAGGTGCCAAAGAATGGCTAGAAGTTAGATTTTTGGGGGTGGTTCAACCCTTGGGCCTAAGGAACTCACTGTTTTAGAAAGAACGGGTAGACGTGAAAGAAGGCGTTGGTTTATGTCTAGATTCGGTGTTGTGAAGGATTTCCTCGGAAGCCAGTGACTGCACAGCGGCTCCGGACCCATCCAAGGTAGAGACGACCGCAGGATCCTTAGTCGAAGAAGAGTTCTGCGGCATACCAGACTCCGAAAGGGTCTCGGTAGAGGCCTGAGAATTACCTGAAGCGGGCATCAGGGGCTGCAAAAGCGCCTCACTGAATTCTGGAGGACTAACAACCAGCTTGGCAATAGCATCGTCAGAAGGTTTACTCTTGTGCGGTCTCTGTCTTCATCTTTACGTTTTTTCGGAAGATCTGCTGTCAGATGGCTTATGGAAGCCATATCAGAATTCGAGGACTGCAAATGGAAATATCTGGCTACAATAAGGGCCCAACGATGAATAGTTCTGGCGTTAAACAAAACACAGAACCGGCAATGAGGGACATCGTGGTCTGGGCCTAGACAAGTGAAGCAGTAGGAGTGGAAGTCCAGGTGTGTATTTGCTTTCCACAGGTGAGACAATTAACTTTTTCTGACATCGGTTATTACAAGAAAAAAAGATCCCCAATGGGGTACTTAGGTTTCGAAGACTTCAACTTCAATTCGGAAACGAAACTCAGGTAGCGGCCGACCGGCACTTGTGCGAACTGCTTCTGGCTCCACGGCAAGAAAGACTGATGTAATGGTGTTGGCTGCCTCCCTTTATACCACTGACGATCTGACGTCAGTCTTCAAGCGACAGCAACTGACGCAGAAATACTAAGTCTCTGGTATTCAAGCTAGCCGAGGGCTACCCCAACAGGGGTAACCCAAATGTGATGACTGCAACAGTGAAACACAAAGAACATCTACTATTTATATAGGTTAGTTGTTTATTTATATGTTTTTGATATTTTTTTTTGAAAAAACATTTCCCTGTATTTTTTAATAGTTTATGGAGCTCTGAAATTATGCTGCTTTCAAGTTGGACATTCAGGCTCCGCCACCCGGCAGATTTCTTTTTAAATCTTTAGAATTATCCTGGATATCAGTGGAAAGAGTGGAACAACTTGAAGTAACATTTCTGTCCAAGGAAAAGAAAAGGCATCTGTCTTCCAGGCCTTTTTACTTGATGTCCTGGAAAAGAATCTTGCCAGATGATTGTTCAGACAGGTGGCAAATAGGTCTACTTAAGGAACTCCTCACAGACACAACAATCTTAGAAGACCCCCCCTCCCCCCGATTTAGTTTCCATTCGTAAAGGTCTGCCCTTGTCCTGCACAGCTTGTCTGCCAAATAAGTTTGCTCTGACAGAATGAAGGATGCATGTAGAATGAGATTTTTCTGTGAAAGTTTATCCCAAGCTAACACGGCTAGTCTGCAAAGGGGATAAGACCTGGATCCCCCATGCTTGTTGATGTATCCAATGACTGTAATATTGTCTGTAACAACTTGAAAAGATCCAGAAGACGAAAAATGATTCACAGAGTTGAGTGCCTTGATCAGGCAGAGCATCACTTTTATATTTTTGTGCCTGTGTCTCTCCTTGGTGTCCCACAAGCACCTTGCACTTTTATCCCTGCCTGAAACTGCTCCCCAAGCAAAGTCCAAGGCATCAGTGGTGGCTGGCTGCCTTGCAACAGGGATAGAGAAGGGGAGATCCGGATTTAAGGACTTGCCGTGTCTACCGTGTGACAATGTGAGGTACTGCCAGCTATGCCAGGAGAAGTAGGGCAGTGGATGTGTAACATATGCCAGCACAGTTAGCTGGAATTTTGTAAAGGATTATATGTCATTTGTATATCAAACTGATTTGCAGAGATGCTTGTGTTGAAAAATGTATTTGTAAAGCTACTTGTGTTAAAAATGTATCAACAGTGTGCCCTGCTGGACAGAAAAGAAATATACATTTATACCAGATAACACTGTTGTAACTGTGGAAATGTGTGTGTGTGTTAAGAGAGCATACTGGAAGAGAAGAGGTTAATCTTATTCCAGCCAACTTTGAAAAACGGTAAGAAATAATTGAATTACTTAATTTAGGCCATAAAGATTGGATCTTACAGTTCTGATTGCAGCCAGAGACGAAATGTCTGGGAAAACGAGTACTATGAAGCCTTTTGTATTGTCTCTAGCAGGGACCCAATTGCTACTCTGGAAGAGTGGAAGTGTTTTATAGCTTTTAGAAGATGCAACAGATCTTAGCAAGGTGTGTGTGTGTGTGTGTGTGTGTGTGTGTGTGTGTGTGTGTGTGTGTGTGTGTGTGTGTGTGTATTATTGACACATATGTGCTAAATACTAGCAGCTTCTAGTGGTGGTGTAGTGTGGGAAACAGTCAGATGACCAGATGTGATGTCATTCTGTAAGCCAGCATGGAGATCATATTTAGATATTAGACAGAGAAGTCTCCGAGTCACTCAGCAGTTTTGTTTACTGAAACATGACACAGAAGGACCCTTCATCTACTTCATCTTGCCTTGCTCTAAGTGAACCAGGGAATAGTAGTTCTTTTGATCAGTCAGGAAATGTAGTGAGATTAATTAAGTACTGTTTTTCTGTATTTGTCTGAATCTATTCATCTGTGTTATTTTTAATATTTCCTGTGATTGAAACTCTGTTTATTGTAAACAGATATTTAATATTTTCATGGGTTGCGAGGGTGGCTTAATGGCTAAGGTGTTTGCCTTACAAACACAAGGTGCAGGGTTTGAGTCTCACAAGGGATAACTGGCTAGGCTTGAAATGGCTCACAGGGGCAGTTAGCTTAGTACTAAACTATGAACTATGAACTATGAACCTATGTTCTTTTACAATTTAGTATTAAATATATTTAAACTTTTCATTGTGGTTGGTCTTTTAGAGAAAATTTAAAAGTTTGAGAGGACTTGCATCCATTTGGTGATACTGTGGCCGCTCCTGAAAGCTTTACTGCACTGGCCAAACCCTATCATTTGTACTAATATTAATTTCACTCAGTTTAATTGGGTACCCTTGTAAAAGCCTTATAGTAGCTGACTGGTGGCAGTGAAAAGTACAGTTGTGTACACTTATAATGTAGATGTTCGAGGGTATTCACTGTTGCAGTCATCACCTGTGGGTTATCCCTCCTGTGGTAGCCCTCGGCTGGCCCGAATACCAGCGTCAATGTTTTTCTGCATCAGCTGCTGTCACTTGTTTACTGATGTCAGGTCGTCAATGCTATAAAACAAGGCAGCTGACACCGTTACATCAGTTTTTCTTGCCCTAACCAGTCAGAAGCCCAAGAAAATATGGTAAAGTGCTCCTGGTGGCTAAAAGACATCATCATTAGCTTATGTCTCCCTAAGGAAAGAGGATAAAAGAGGGAGGGGGGGCCAGGACTGCAACAGTAAATACACTCGAACATCTACATTTTTGGTAAGTGTACACAACTGTACTATGTTCTTCGTGTTTCACAGTTGCAGTCATTACCTGTTGGGAGAATTCCCAAAGCTGAGGAGAGGGGTGGAAGGATTAGTTAGAGACCTGGGCATTGGTAAGCATGCCCTGCAGAACTGCAGAGGCAAACCCTGCCCTAGCCTTAGAGAAAAGAGGTAGGTGGCAATGCTTTGTAAAGATACGGACAGAGGTCTAGGTGGCAGCTTCCAAGATGTCCCTGGCGGGAACTCCTCTGAGGAATGCTGTGGAAGTGGAGGCCGCCCTAGTGGAATGGGTACGAATAGACTTACTGGTGGTTTCCCATGTAATCTGAAGCAGAAATTGATACACTGTGATATCCACTTAGAAATGGTTTGCTTGGAAATGGGCTTCCCCTCCGCCCCTGGGGCAAAGCTGGCAAGATGTTGGTCCGTTTTCCTGAAGGGTTTAGTAAGGTCCAGGTAGTATCTGAGCTGTCTGTGCATGTTTAGCGAGTGCATAATTCTTTCCCCCTTATTTTGAGGGTTAGGGCAGAAGGTGGGTAGATGTATGGCCTGGCTGAGAGTCACATTAGATAGCACTTTGGGCATAAAGGAGGGGTTAGTCCTCAGGGAGACCCTGTCTGCATGGAAAATGATGAAGGGCTCAATGGCCATCAGTGCCTGAAGTTCTGAAACCCTTCTGGCTGAGGGGATAGCTAGTAGGAAAGCAGTCTTCCTGGAGAGGTATTTCAGTTCTGCTGAAGCAGCAGGTTCAATGGGGGGCAAGGTCAGTTTTTCCAGAACATAATTCAGGTCCCAGGCTGGCATGGGTGGCCTTCTGGGAGGTCTGATATAAGAAGCCCCTCTGAGGAACTGTTTAATCAAAGGATGTGAGAACAAGGGCTGGTCTGTATCAAACTCAGCTGAAATGGCTGAGGTGTGGATTTTAATAGAAGAGAAGGAGAGGCCACTATTGAGTAACTCTGTTAGATAGTCCAGGTTAACAGGGATGGAAGGTTGCGAGGAACTGCCTCCTCTGGCCTGGCTCCAGGAGCAGAATCTTTTCCATTTCCCTGCATAACATTTTCTGGTGCTGGGCCTTCTGGCCTCTGTGGTAATGTCTAGGACCCGTTTGCTTAACAGGGCCCCCTTGTTTGCTTTTAGAATATTAGCCATGCTGACAGTTTGAGAGTCTGCATTGTCTGGGTGCAGCATTTCCCCCAGAATATGAGTCAAGAAGTCTGAGATCAGGGGAAGCTGCCTGGGAGGCTGTGATGTCAGGCTGCTCAGTAAGGGGTACCAATACTGTCTGGGCCAATCTGGAGCAATGAGGATGGCCTTTGGTCTCTCCTTCCTTATCTTGATCAGTACATTGGGAATAAGAGGCACATGAGGGAATGCGTACACAAAGAAGGAGCTCCAGAGGAAGGTCAAGGCATCCACCTTCCATGCTAGGTGGTGATACTCCCTGGTACAGATTTTTTTTTTTTAGCTGGTGGTTGAGGTGCGATGCAAAGAGATCCATCTCCAGAGTTCCCCACTCCTGGGTGATATGCAAAAAGATTTTTCTGTGAGCTGCCATTCATGGGGGTGTAGTAAGTTTCTGCTTAATTGATTTACCAGGGTGTTGTTGAACCCTGGTAGGTACTGGGTATCTAGGTGTAGTCCCATGGAGGAGGCTGTAAGCCAGAGGTTCATGACCAGCCTGGACAAAGGGTAAGACTGGGTCCCTCCATGTATGTTGATGTACCACATTACAGTGGTATTCTGTTTTGATAAGGAGAACCCCTGGTCTGAGATGGAGTTTGAAGAATGTCAGAGCCTTTTGTACTGCCGTCACTTCCTTCTGGTTGATGTGTAAGGGAAGGTGCTAGGCATCCCAAAAACCTTGGGTGCACCTGCCTGCTAAGTGAGCGCCCCAAGCAATGGCTGAGGCGACAGTGGTGATGGTCTGCCTGGTAGGGCAGAGGATGAAGGAAGACTCCTGTCCTTGGCAAAGGCCTCTGCCCACCAGAGAAACTCAGCCCTTACACAGGGGATCAGAGGGAGAGAGGTCTCTGGAGGCTGAGTGCTGACACCAAAGGTTTTTTAGATACCAATGAAGTTTTCTAATGTGAAGCCTGGCCAGAGGAATTAGAAGGATGTAAGATGCCATGTACCCCAAGGCTTGCAGGAACTTCCTCGCCATGAGGCAACTTCTGGAAGCTAGCTGGGTAAAGTAGAGCGGCTTTTCTGGGGATAGGAAAGCCATTTAGGATGTTGTGTCCAGCACTGCTCCCAAGAAAATGATCCTCCTGGAGGGGGTTTGCTTTGATTTCTTTCCGTTGATGGTGAACCCTAAGGAAGTTAGGAGGGTTTTGACAAAGAGGAGGTCCTGGAGCAGCTTTTCTTTGCACTCTGCCTGAATGAGGCAATCATCCAGATAAGGGTAAATCTGTATATTCCTCTGTCTGCAAAATGCTATGCCCGGGGCTAAGTATTTAGTTTCATAGATTCATAGGTAGGTACTAGGGTATCAGCCCTGGGGCCTATACAAGCCCAGCCAAAAAGGTACCCTGGCTTTTGCCACCCAAGAAAATTATTTTCCTGTGCCACTGTCGAGCAGAGCCACAGAGGTGATCCCCGCGGTGAATTTCCTATTTCCCATCCAATCATCAAGATTTTTCTTGAAGAGTGCTAATGAGGAGCTTTGTTTGATATAGACAGGTAGTTTATTCCAGAGTATGGGATGTCTCTGGAACAGGAATCTATCCCTCCGGCATGTTCTGTTTATTGTGGTGACAAAGTTTAGGTCCCTAGAGCATGTAGCTCGGAGGGATTGGGATTTCTCTAAGTGGAGCATGTCCAACAGCTCTGGGTTTGACATAGCTTTGTATGTTAGGCAGAGATCACCTCTGAGTAGGCGATATGAGACAGTCTGCGTAGGGCATCTGTTTGAGGTCAGTAATCCTCTTTGTGAGATATTTCGGCACCTTTCCAGTTGTTGTAGATGTCTTGTGAGGTACATACCAAAAAGGGCATTGTACTCTATAATGGGTCCAATGAGTGATGAGTAGAGGGGAACAATGAACTCTTTTTTTTCCTGGATGAGAAACCTTTTGTGATGAGGTGTGCCACGTAGAAGGATTTCCTGACTACTGTGGTGATGTGATTATCAAAGGAGAGACAACTGTCCACCTGTGTCCCAAGGTCTCTTATCACACTTTCGGTGTTAAGTATACTACCGCCTATGTTGTAGTTCATGGGTACAGAGTTTTTACCAAAGGGGATGACAATGCACTTTTTAGCACAGAGCTCGAGGCCATGGCTTTGACACCAGGCATCTGTCTCAGTGAGGTCCTTTAGTAGGATGTCCACATCGTTAGGAGCTTTGATTATGGCTCCTAGTTTGCAGTCATCTGCGACCTTCATTAGCCAAAGACCTTCGGTGTTAGCCTGTACTTCAGAGAAGTAGATACCAAACAGGAGAGGACCCCAGACTGAACCCTGTGGTACTCCACGTGTCACTGGTCTGAAGTCAGATTTGGAGTCTGCTTACTTTCACAGTTTGGGTTCTGTCAGCGAGCCAGTTGGCAACCCATCTTGTGACATAGGGATTTATACCTAGTTTAGTGAGTTTATCTATAATTCCAGAGTGGGGGATGGTGTTGAAAGGCTTGGCAAGATCTGGATAGGCTGTGTGAACCACCTTACCCTTGTCTACGGCTTTGGTGACTGCTTCAAAGAAGTCTATCAGGTTTAGGAGATATGATCTGCCTTTTACAAACCCGAACTGGGTGGGATCCACAGTTTGGAGATTACCAATGTCTTTGTTTATAAGTTCCATGATGATACGTTCCATGGCCTTGCAGACCAGGCTCGTCAGGCTAATGGGGCGGTAGTTCCCGGGGTCCGTGGTGGCTCCCCCCTTGTGGAGTGGGATAACTGTTGCTGTGCACCATTCAGCAGGCACAAAGCCTGAGGTGAGGCTATGACTGAACATGGTACTTAGGTGGGGTGCCAGTTTGTTCTGTAGTTCATGTAGAACGCAGCCTGGGATGTTGTCTGGTCCCATGGATGCTGTGTTCTTGGCTTTGGAGAGTGTGGTTTTTACCTGGGCAGCCATGATTACAGGAACTCTGCATTCTTCCGGTATAGAGATGGGCTCTTTAGAGGGTGAGAGGGGGGTAAAGTTAGCACTGAACCTATCTGCCAGGATGTTGGCAATATCAGTTGGGTCTGTATATTTAGTGCCATTGTGCTGTAACTCAGAGCAGATCTGAGTGTTGCCATTGAGATTCTTGACATAGCTATAGAATGCTTTGTGGTTGTCTTGAGAATCAGTGGCGATTTTGTTTTCGTAACTTGCTTTGGAGGATTTTATCAGGGATCGCAGCTTCTTACTGAGGCTGACCAGGGAGCTCCTACACTCGTGGGATTTTACTCTCTTTTGAAAGAGTTTCTTCCTTCTGTTGTACAGTTTGTTTATGGCAGGGGACCACCAGATTGGCTTCCTTTTTTTGGAGGATAGCGTCTAGGTGCTGTTTGGGATAGCACTATCCATGCACTCATGTAAGTGCTCATGAAGTGCAATTGTGTAGAATTCCGTAGTCGTAAAGTACAGTTTTGTACCTACCATAAATGTAGATGTCCGATAGATATGCAACTGCAGTCATAACATATGGGTTATCCTGCCTCAGGCAGCCCTCGGTCGGCCGGATTCCAAAGTCTGGGTCCGACGTCGGCTGATGTCGCATTTCTCTCCGACGTCAGAGCGGCTGGAGTACATAAGCATCAGCAGACGCCATTTTCTTCAGTGTTTCTTGCCCCAGATGCCAGGTGCCCTCCAAGGAAGGCTGTAATCAAATTGTAAGGAAAAAACAGGATTCCAAAAAACATAAGTAAGCAATAAACAGATACACCATAACAGATATCCCCAGCTAAGAGGAACAGGGATAGGAGTGGACCCAAGGCATAGAGGGGTATGGAGGGAGGGAAAATCCGACTGCAGTTGCATATCTATCGGACATCTACATTTATGGTAGGTACAAAACTGTACTATGTCCTTCAAAAATGCAACTGCAGTCATAACATATGGGTAGAATACCATAGCTTAGCTGGGGGAGGAGGAATGCTCTAGGAAAGAGATGGTGTGGCAATCAAACCCTGCAGGACTACCAAAGCAAAGCCTGCTCTGGATCTGGAGTATAGAGGGAGATTGTAGTGTTTGGATAATGTATGCACGGAGCTCCATGTAGCAGCTTCTAGAATGTCCTTTGTAGGCACCCCTCTTAAGAATGCTGTAGAAGTGGCTATAGCTCTGGTGGAGTGTGGTCTGACATTGGCTGGCACAGTCTTCCCATGGAAGGAATAACAAAATCTGATGCAATGTCCAATCCATTTTGAAATAGTCTGTTTTGAAATTGCTTTTCCTTGTACTCCAGGGGTGTAAGCTACAAAAAGTTGATCAGACTTCCTACTGGTCTTGGTTCTGTCCAGGTAGTAGCGAAGTTGTCTGTGAATGTCCAAGGTATGTAACAGTCTTTCCCCTTTGTTTTCAGGATTGGGGAAGAAAGCAGGCAAATGAATAGCTTGATTCAAAGAAACCCTAGATACCACCTTTGGCATAAAGGTAGGGTTGGTTCTTAAGGAGACCCTGTCTCGGTGAAAGATTGTGAACGGTGGTATTGCCATTAGGGCCTGTAGTTCCGAAACCATTCTTGCAGAGGTAATTGCCAACAGGAAAGCTGTCTTCCATGAGAGGAATTGTACGTCCACTGAAGCTGCTGGCTCAAAAGGAGGTAGAGTCATCCACTGAAGCTGCTGGCTCAAAAGGAGGTGGAGTCAGTTTTTCTAGGACAAAGTTGAGGTCCCAAGCTGGCACTGGAGCCTTTCTTGGTGGCTTAATGTTCTTGATTCCCCTAAGGAATTGCCTTAGCAAAGGATGTGAAAACACAGGTGGATCAGTGTTATATCTAGCTGAAATAGCTGAAACATGTATCTTTATGGAAGAATATGAGAGTCCATTCTGAAGCATATCTGCCAAATATTCCAGGATGAGTGGGATGTTCAATAGTGATGCATCATGACCTTTGCTGGTGTTCCAGATGCTGAATCTTTTCCATTTTGCCAAGTAAACCTTTCTGGTGGATGGTCTTCGAGCTTCTGTTAATATCCGCTGAACTTCCTTGGAGAGAGATAGATTGAGGTTATTCATGGGATCTCCCAGGCTGTCAGCTGCAGTGTCTGAAGGTTTGGATGCACTGTTTTGAAGTTGTGCCGAGTTAAAAGTAGGGGCCATTGGGGAAGGGCCCATTTCTTGTTGTGACATATGCTCCGTAGTAGCGGGTACCAGTGTTGTCTTGGCCAGTCTGGAGCTATTAGGATCCCCTTGGGTCTCTCTGCTTTGATCTTTAGTAGTACTGTGGTCATCAGAGGCAGAGGTGGGAATGCATAGATTTTTAGGGAGTTCCAGTTGAATGAAAGAGCATCTATTTTCCAAGCTTGTGGATGGTATGTTCTTGAACAGAATTTATGTAGATGATGGTTGAGGTGAGAGGCAAATAGGTCTACTTCTGGCCTGCCCCATGTCGAGGTGAGTTGTGTGAAGATCCTTGGGTGTAACCTCCACTCGTGAGGATCTATGAAATTCCTGCTTAGGCTGTCCGCCAGTACATTGTCTTTGCCTGGAACAAACTGGGATTGTAAGTGTATGTTCAGGCTCAGTGATTTTTCCCAAAGATTCATTGTCAGTCTGCAAAGGGGGTAGGAATGGGTGCCCCCTTGCTTGTTTATATACCACATGACAGTGGTGTTGTCTGTCCGTATCAGTAAATGGCCTTGTTGAAGTTGTTGTCGAAAGGCCTCGATGGCATGTATTACTGCCAGCATTTCTTTTTGGTTTATATGCAGATGTGTTTTCCTTTGGAGACCATTGTCCTTGTATGCATCTGCCTTCCATATGCACCCCCCATCCAATGTCTGAGGCGTCTGTGGTCATGGTCTGTGTTATCGGAGGTTTTTTGAAAGACATACCAGTGTTTGCCTGGCTTACCGAGGCCCACCATAGGAATTCCTTTTGTAGGCATGGAATGAGCGGTATGGTTGCCTCTAAGTTGTTGTTGTGCTGAGACCATAGGCTTTTTAAGTACCATTGAAGCTTTCTCATGTGTAGTCTTCCTAATGGAACCAGGAGAATGCAGGATGCCATGTAATCCAGGGCCTGTAGGAATCTCCTTGCAGTCATCTGGGTGAGTTTTGCCAAACCTTTGAAATAATGAGTTAACTTCTCTTGCTTGTCTTCTGTCAGGTAAGCCATTTGAGAGGCTGTGTCCAGATTGGCTCCCAAGAAGGTTATTTGCTGGGATGGTTGAAGTCTTGACTTTTGAAAGTTGACTGTGTATCCCAGAGCCTGAAGTAATTGTATGACATAGTTCAAGTTTTTTGTCAACATCAGTTTGTCGTCTGCTTGTATAAGGCAGTCGTCCAGGTACGGGTAAATTTGGATCCCCTGGAGCCTGCAATGAGCAATTACTGAAGCCAGGCATTTTGTGAATACTCTGGGCGCAGTAGATAAGCCAAATGGCAATGCTGAGAATTGATAATGCTCTGGCCCTGCAAGAAATCTGAGGTATCTTCTGCAGCTGTGTCTGATAGGGACATGCAGGTATGCCTCCTTGAGGTCCAGAGTAATCAGCCAAGACCCCTTGCCCAGCATGGGAAGGAGTTGCTGTAGAGTCAGCATTTTGAACTTTGGTATTATGAGAAAAGTGTTTAATGCGGACAAATCCAGTATTGGTCTCCATTGAGATTCTTTTCTTGGAACAAGGAACAGTCTTGAGTAGAACCCCTGGCCTTGTTCTTGTTGTGGTACTCTTTCTATTGCTTTTATCTGAGCAAGCAGAGAAATTTGCTTGATAGCCTCTGCCCTCTGGTTTTGTGGTAGGTTTGGCATGCCCTGTTTTCTGGGTAAGGTGTGAAAATGAAACCTGTAACCTTGGTCTATAATGTCCAAAATCCATTTGTCTTTTGTCAATCTGTGCCAATTGTCTGAAAACAGAGATAACTTTCCGCCCAAGGGTGCTTCTGTTTGCTCCTTGGTTGGCGGTCGTAAAGGAAAGTCATTGAGATTATGTCTGAGGGGAGACCCCTGTGTCACTTCTTTGGTTTGCTGACTGTCATTGTCGTCCCCTGTAAGATCCTCTGTATTGTCCTCTTCCTCGGCCACGCCTGTTTTTACCCCTTTGAAATTTTTCTGGATTAGGAAAGGACCAGTTCTTTGAAGGCCAATTCCTGCTGAACCTGGAGGAAATCTTTGACCGTCTGAACTGACTTTGCTTTTTCCTCGATGGACTTTAACACATCTTTAGCATTAGCTCCAAAAAGCTTGTTCTTTTCCAAGGGTGCATCCAGAAGTTTTGCCTTCACATGATCTGGTAGAGGTTGTTCTTTCAACCATGCATGTCTGTGAATGACTGCCCCTATCATAGCTGCCCTACATGAAGCTTCCAGTGCATCATATCCACACTGCAGAAAGTGATTGCTGACTTGCTGAGAATTATGTACAGCTTCCTGCAAAGACTTTCTGTCTAAAGGGTCAGGAGAGGCCAATGTTTTCTGTAAATCATCTAACAGGTAATCCTGATATTGTAACATATGAAAAAGGCAAATTAGAGCTCTCATAGATAAAGTGGAGGAGGTGTACACCTTTTTGCCCCATCTCTCTAAAGACCTAGCTTCCCTGTTGGAAGGCAAGGGATTTTTAGAGGTGGAAGCTGAGACACCTTTAGGTCCCTGAGAAATAGTTTCTAAATCAACAGTATGGGCCCTGAACAAATGGGAATGTGTGTCTGGGACCCTGTAATATCTGTCTGGCTTGGCTGGAGCAGGAGGAAGAGAATCAGGGGTAACACTGGAGTCAGAATATAGATCATCCAAAACATCAAGCACAGGAGGAATAGCTAGGGGCCTGTGCTGGGGCTTCTTAAGGAAGGTTCGAAGGCGCTTTCTGGAATCAGAGTATTCCTGGCCTTGCCACTTGAAATGTTCCCTCATGGTATGCAGAACTTCCCCAAAAGAAATATCCTCAGGAGGGGAGGCAGAGGGGATGGAATCCTCTGCATCCGAGTCCTCATAGGTCTGAAAAAGGTCTTCCTGGCCCTCGGAGTGGATAGAGTCCTCAGAATCTTCATCTGAAGGGATAGGTTCAGAGGGTTCAACCCGGGGCCTCTTATCAGGAGGAGGCTGGGATGCTCTCTCAGGGTGGGCCTGTGAACCTCTAATCATGGAAATTAAGTCTGCGGCCATAGACATGATTTTTGTCTCAGGGGTAGTTTGAGGCAAGGTTTTTGCTGTAAGGTGCTTAGTCTTGCTGGCTGCCTTAGCCCGAGTGTAGGCCATAATAGACACGGCCATAGGAGGCCTGGCAGCTCCACATGCAGGAGTAACCTTATCTACAGCAATGGTCTCTGGCATTTCCTCGGTTTCAGTATCCGGAGGAAAATCTATAACTGGCGTCGGAGTGGTATCTGGTATCGGAGTCGTCGGTATTGCGGTGTCTTCGGAACCGGAGCACTCGCGGTAGGTTTTGGCGTGGAGTCTGTGGTAGACGCGGGACGAGGATGTCAGTCCCGGTCTTTTCGCCTCTTGGGCGTTTGCGATGTCGGAAGCTCCGACGGCATTGTATAAGCAAATTTTTTGCCGAAAAAGTCTTCAGCGAACTCCGCCCGGCGCCTGAGAGTGCGCTTGTTGAAGCGAGCACAGGCGACACAGGCCGAGACGTCGTGGTCTGGGCCAAGGCAAGCAAGACAGTAAGAGTGGAAATCCTTATGAGGTATTTGTTTACCACAAGACAGACAATTATTAACTTTTTCAGTAATTTCTGACATCAGCTGAGGCAAGAAAAGGTCCCCAACGGGGTACTTAGCTTTTTTGATGACTTCGGATTCGAAGAATACAGGAGCTGACCGACCGGCACTTGCGAACTGCTTCTGCTTCGGGCACCGCGCGGCAAGAAAGACTGAAGAAAATGGCGTCGGCTGATGCTTATGTACTCCAGCCGCTCTGACGTCGGAGAGAAATGTGACATCAGCCGACGTCGGACCCAGACTTTGGAATCCGGCCGACCGAGGGCTGCCTGAGGCAGGACAACCCATATGTTATGACTGCAGTTGCATTCTTGAAGGACATCTGTATTGTCCATCTGCATGAGTGTCATGAAGTTCACCACTTCTGTCTTAAGAAGCATGAAGTTGGCTTTGGAGAAATTTTTTACCATGGTTTCCTTAATTGGGGGGGGGCAGGATGTGGATATCTAGGGTAATTAGCTTATGGTCGGATCGGACCAATGAGGCGTTGACTTCAGGTGTGGAACAGCGGTCACTCATATTGGTAATGACTAGATCTAAGACATTGTTGCCCCTGGTGAGGGTGTGGATAAGTTGATCCAAGGCATTGGAGTTTATGAATTCCAGAAAGCGTTGAGCGAAGGAGTTGGTACAGGAGTAGATTTCCCAGTTAATTGTGGGGTAGTTGAAATCGCCCATTATTAGGGTGTTTGGTTGAACCCTAATATTTTCCAGTACAACACGAAAAGAGGAGTGGGAATCCTGGGGAATGGTGGGTGATCTGTAGCAAGCTACAATTTGGATTGCAGTTTTGCCCAGAGTTAGTTGCACTTGGATAACCTCGGCTGCATTATGCTGAGCAACTAGCCTGGAGGTGGTGGATATCCTTAATGAACATGGACAAACCTCCGCCTTTGGTGTTCCGGTCCAGGTTACATGGCCGAAAATTGTGGTATGAGTTATAGCCTGGTAGTGCAGGGGTGCTCTCTGGAGCCTTGAACCAGGTCTCAGTCACTGCACAGATATCAATGTTCTCCATTTTAAGGAGTGCCTTGAGTGAGTGCATTTTGAGATTTAGACTTCTAGCACTGAGTAGCATCACCCTCAGTTTTTGCTTGCCTGTTCCTGTTACGGTGGTGAATTTGTCATTTGAACCTTGCCTAAAAAAGGCACAATAGGAGCGGCAAGAACCTTAGCCAGTATCTAGAATCCTAGAGGTGACAGGTGCAGGCCATCTCTGGCAAAGCATCATGTCATCCCAGGCCGACAGATACTGGATCCCTTTAGAATGGCACCAGAAGCTTAGCCAATTGTTGAAGTCAATCATTTTGTCCTTGTACTGCGGCATCATTCTGGGTGATGGCAAAATGCTACTCAGGGCTAGGGTCATAACTTCCTGGGCTACAAGATCGAAGAGCTCTTCCGGGTCTCTTTTCATGCAGTCCAGGGAGGTACGTCTCAGGTCGTTCACACCAACCTGGATAATGACAGAATCATATTTGTACTTGTTGTGGAGTGACCTGAGTGAATGGGTTATGTGGCGGATCCTGACACCTGACAGGCAGCTGACAGTAACCTTCTCCTTGTTTACCCTGGTGAGTGGGACATCAGTGTGCCTGACTATAGAGCCGCCTATGACTAGTGTGTTGGGTACGTTGTTTTGCCTTATTGGTTGTGGTTGAGTGGCACACTGAGTCTGCGGGCTATGTGCCATTTGGGTTGTGTTGGGGGGGGTGAAGGTTGCTTGCATTTCTGCTTTGGAGGTCTTTGTTGCTTGAGCAGATTATTATTGAGGGCCTCCGTGAATGTTTTTGTGTTTCTATGTGTGGATTTTGGTGGTGTAGATTTAGTGAGACTATGTGATGAGTGTGGTGTGGTGCAAGTGTTTACCTTCTCCTCTTGACTGTCAAGTTCAGTCTTGATTGGAGAGAGCTTTACCTACAGTTTGGCTAGATCAGTGCATCTCTCACAGGTTGTAGTGTTGGGTGGTAGGAGAGGGTTGTCTGTGTACATGAGGCAATTTCTACATTGCCCCAAGATGCCCGGATTCATCAGATAAACAGGAGAGAACACTGGGAGCTGACCCTTGGACATGCCTGAATAAAAAAACTATTTTCCTCTAGATAAGTGAGGAAAGTGAGTACAAGAGCTGTTTTTCTCTAAGCAAGTGAGGAAAGTAAGTACCAAAACTGTTTTCCTCTAGGTAATGAGGAAGGTTGAGTGCTGTAGTTATTAGTAGGTTATTTAGTGCTTACAAGTTCTGAACAAGTGCTGATCACGAATAAGCAAATTCAAGTGCTAAAAGTAAGAATCTGTAACTGGACTAAACTAGTTACAAGAAAGGGGGGAAACAAGTGCAAATGTGGGCTTTTAAATCAGAAAGTTGAGAGAGATGGAAAAAGTGCCCAAACGGCCAATAACTACAATTTCTGGGCCAGAACCACTCCTTATGTGGTAGATAGGTTACCTAGTGCTTACCACTCCCACTGATAAGCTAGAAGGCTTCCGTCCAACACAGAAAGCTTGGGGGAGCTCAGAAGCTTACATACAAGTCCTGGATACAGCAAATATGAATCTGGACTACACTAGTTACAAGAAAGATATATTTTTTTATATACAGAAAAGTAGCTAAAACAGCAGTCAAAACAATTGAAATGCAGTGCATGCTAGCACACTTGAGTATGTAGCAATGTTAGACCAAACAGTTTAAAAAATGCAATTAAATTAAAAATGACTAAAAACAATGCAGAAGGAGTCCATTAGGTAGAATGAGGTAAAGAGATGGGACTGGATGGAGTGTTCCAGATCAAATCTACAGTGGGGGTGGGCAACTGCAAAAACCTCCAAATTTAGACAACACAGGAATAGGGAGGGTGGGTATGGGAAAACCAACACCTTCAGCAGAGATCTGAAAAACTATACAGTGAAGCAAAAATAACAGTGCACAACTCTGAAGTCAGCCAGCAATGATATAAAATTAGTCAAACAATTACCAGTACACAACTCTGAAGTCCCAGAAAAATATACTCAGCTCTGTTTGGTGAATATCCTGGGAGCAGTAGATAAACCAAAGGGTAGCGCAGAGAACTTAAAGTGTTGTGAGCCTGCTCTAAAGCACAGGAATTTCCTGCCGGATTCCTTTATGGGGATGTGGAGGTAGGCATCTTTTAGGTCTAGGGTCACTAACCACGCATTTTTTGTCAGCATAGGCAGTAGCTGCTGCAAAGTTAGCATTTTGAATTTGGGGACCACCAGGGAGGTGTTCAGAATGTATAGATCCAGGATGGGGCGCCAAGTGCCCTCTTTTCTGGGAACAAGGAAAAGTCTGGAATAAAAGCCTTTGCCTGTTTGATATTTATTTTATTTTTATTTATTTATTTTACATTTGTTGACCGGGCTAGTCTAGCTGGATTAATGTCCATTTTCAGTAGAGGCCCAGGGAGAAAAGCTCCACAGTAAGACATAATTTTACAAACATAGTTGTACAGAGGGTGTATTTAACAGACGGATTGTAGTACATAACATTTTCATAAAAGTCTAAAACTACTAGTAGCATCAACAGGAAAAAGTACATTAGATTATTGCACATTAGATTATTGATCTGTGGGAACAGGCTCTACTGCCACCTGGGATATGAGAGTTTGGACTTGTTTCAGTGCCTCTGCCCACTGATTTGGAGGTAAGTCTGGGTACCCTCTTGGAATTGGGAGTTTGTTGAAAGAGATTTTGTATCCCTGAAAAATGATCTTTAAGACCCATTGGTCCTTTGTTACAGAAAGCCAATTTTCTTTGCAGAGGGAGAGCCTTCCTCCTAGCTTTTGGTGAGTGAAAGGAGGGCAGAGGGAGTCATTCAGATTTTTTGTCATAGAAGAATGGCTTAGAACTCCCTGCCTTTGAGGCGGAAGTGGTCCACTGTTTGGTTCTCTGCTGTCCCTGGGATAGGGCCTGGGTGGTCTGTCCCAGCGGGCTTACCTTGCCCCTATCTGCTAGGTGTAGGAAAGGACCAGTGCTTAGAGGGAAAATTTTTGCTGAACTTAGGAGGTTGAACCTGAAAGAAATCTTTTACTGTTTGAATAGATTTTGCTTTGTCTTCCATCTTTTTAACCACCTCTTCTGCTTTTACTCCAAACAAGCGATCCTTATCCAAGGGTGCATCAATTAATTTAGACTTGACATGATCAGGGAGAAGTTGTTCCTTCAACCATGCATGGCTCCTAATGACAGATCCTGATACTGCTGCCCTGCTTGAAGCTTCTAGAGCATCATATTCACAGTGCAAAGAGTGTGGGCACTTGACAAGTCGAGTGCAGGAAATCTGCTAGCTCTTTCAAATTGGCACAGTCAGGAAAGGTAGAACTCTTTTGCTTTAATAGTTCCAAAGTTTGTTGTTGATATTTTAATATATGGAACTGACAGCTGAGTGCTCTGATGGCTAAGTTTGCAGAGGTGCACAGGTGTATACATTTTTACTCCATCTGTTCAGAGCTCTGGAATCCTTGACAGAAGGAATAGGATTATTTGCAGAACTAGCCTTAGCTTCTTTAGGACCCTGCGTAATGACCTCCAGGTCTGCAGCAGGATTTCTGTACAGGTATTTGTGAGAACCCAGTACTCTGTAATACCTGGAAGGTTTACTGGGATCAGGTGGGAGGGCGTCAGGGGATAAGTTGGATTCATGGGAAACATCATCCACTACTTCTAACATAGGGGGATGGCCAGGGGTCTGTGCTGGGGCAGGGCTAGAAACTCTCTTAGTCTTTTCTTAGACTGAGGGAAGTCCCGAGATTCCCAGTGGACATGTTCCCTGAGGGTGTGAAGGGTTTCACCAAAGGAAAGATTTTCTGGTGGGGAGGCAGAAGGAATGGATTCCTCTGCATCTGAATCTCATAACCAGTCAGAGGTTGTTGTTTCTCTTCAAAATCTGAATAATCAGATTCCTCAGAATCTTGCTCTGTCATTATTTCAGAAGAAGGGTGTCTTTTCCTTTTAGAAATTGTGGCCTGACTACCCCTGATAAGGGAGATAAGATCCTCCGCCATCTTAAGCATTTGGGCTTGGGGTGGTGAAGCAGGAGTAAGATGGTGGCTAGAGGTAGATTTTCTAGGAGTGGCCTGGGTTCTAGGCCTAAGAGTATCCATCGGTCTGAGAGAAACTGTAGTCAGATAAGAAGACGTTGTTTTTTGTCTACAATCGGTAGTGCGAAAGGCCTCCTCGGAAGCTGGTGCCTGCATCCTGGCTCCGGACCCAACCGAAGCAGAGACCACCAAAGGCTCAGAAGAAGAAGATTTCCGTGGCATACTGGACTCCGAAAGGGACTCGGTAGAGACCTGTGTAGATATGATATTGGGAATCAGGGTCTTTAGAAGTGCCTCACTGAATTGCAGAAAACTGACGACCTGCTTAGCGGTAGTGTCGTCAGAAGGCTTAGCCTTGTGTGGTCTGTCTCTATCTTTATCTCTACGTTTTTTCAGAATGTCTACGGACTGTAGGCTGACAGATGCTATTTCAGAATGCGAAGATGGAAGCCAAAAATACATGTCTACAATTAGAGCTCTATGAAGAATGATTCTCATATTAAAGAGGGCACAGAACTGGCAACTGGGGATGTTGTGCTCTGGGCCTAAACAAGTGACACAGTATGAATAGAAGTCTTAGTGTGGGATCTGCTTTCCACAGGCGAGACAATTGTTAACTTTTTTGGATATCGGTTAGTGCAAGAAAAAGGATCCCCAACTGAGTACTTAGCTTAAGACGTTTTCAGCTATAATTCGAGCTCTGGTAGCGACCAACCAGCATACTTGCTAACTGCTTCTGCTTACGGGCTCTATGGCAAGAAATCCTAGTGAAATGACATCGGCTGCCTTGCTTTATAGCACTGATGACCTGACATCAGTCAACAAGTGACAGCAGCCGAGACAGAGAAACAGTGACTCTGGTATTCGGGCCGGCCGAGGGCTACCACAGCAGGGATAACCCACAGGTGATGACTGCAACAGTGAAACAAGAACATCTACCTTATAGTCTCGACAGAAGATGGCAAAGCCCACCCTTTCCCAGATGTGTGTGTGTGTGAAAATTAAATCTCCGAGAGTGTGTGTGTGTCAGCTACTTGGAGCAGGGACACAAAGTACTGGTTTCACAGAAAGGGTGCCGGAGGACTTAGCTTGAACACTCGACTGAGGACCTAACCCTACAGCTGTGCCAGTGGGGAGTCCTACTGGGGACCTGGAGGAAGAATGATACCCAGAGGCCAGGCTGTGTTTGCCCTGGGCGCTCTTAAAGGAAACTGTGCTTAATGCAGAGAGGTCTGCATCTGGAAATAATGAGTGTATCCATTTGTACTGCAAGTGAACATCCCTCTCTAGTGCTAGTGGTGATGATTAAGGCACCTTGATTACTGGCCCAGAGTGAGGATGATACACAAGGAAATAATGAAATGAAGGAATTACCAAGCAATGGTAATAAAATGTACTATGACCAATACAGAAATGGAGGACTACCAACGATGGTATTAGGAAATACGAGAAAAAAGACCTAATACATAAAATTTACAACGGTAAAAGGGAGGAGAGAAAGACAAATAACTACAAAGAAAAAAGGAATAAATTAAATTAAATCACTTAAAGCTGAAAACTATTGATTAAACAATACCCAAAGCTTGAAAAAGTACAGTTGTGTACACTTACCATAAATGTAGATGTTCAAGTGTATTCACTGTTGCAGTCATTACATTTGGGTAATCTGCTGGCAGATTGTTAATCAGGCTGACTTAGGGCAAAGTCTTGGGTCCTGCGTCGGTTGCTGTCCCTTCTTCCATGACGTCAGGTTGTCAGGGGTATAAAACATGCAACAGACGCCATTACATCAGTTTTTCTTGCCCCAGATGTCAGGTGCCCCCCCTAATGGGGAGCAAATAAACATAAAAACACAAAAGTATACCTCCAACAAAAAGTAAATACACCAAAAAGGCTTTTAAGCATGGTAAATTAAAGTAGAGGCATAGCCAGAAAAAGTTAGGGGGCCTGGAGGGAGGGTAACCAGGACTGCAACAGTAAATACACTCGAGCATCTACATTTATGGTAAGTGTACACAACTGTACTATGTTCTTCGTGTTTCACTGTTGCAGTCATTACATTTGCATAGATTCCCAAAGCTATGGTTGGGAGGAGGAGTTTATAAAGCATCAGGGCCAGCTATAAGGCCCTGCAAGACAGCAGTGGCAAAGCCAGATCTGGATTAAGAGAAAACTGGTAAATGATAATGCTTGGTGAAAGTATGTACAGAGCTCCAGGTAGCAGCTTCTAGGATGTCCCTGGCAGGAACACCTCTGAGAAAGGCTGTAGACGTAGATGCAGCCCTGGTGAAGTGAGATCTGATCCCCTGGGGGATAGGTTTTCCATGGTGCTTATAGCAGAAATGAATGCAATGGCTTATTCATTTAGAAATGGTTTGTTTTGAAACAGCCTTCGCCTCTGTCCCTGCAGCAAATGCTACCAGCAGTTGTTCAGATTTTCTTCGAGGTTTAGTCTTGTCCAAGTAGAATCTAAGTTGTCTGTGCACATCCAAGGAATACAGAATCTGTTCCCCTTTGTTCTGTGGATTGGGAAAGAAGGTTGGAAAATGAATGGACTGATTATGAGCCACATTGGAAACCATCTTGGGCATGAAGGATGGATTGGTCCTGAGAGATACCCTGTCTGCATGAAAGATGATGAAAGGCTCCACTGCCATAAGGGCATGCAATTCAGATATCCTTCTAGCTGAAGTGATTGCTAAAAGGAAGGTTGTTTTCCAAGAAAGAAATTTTAAGTCTGCAGTAGCAGCTGGCTCAAAAGGAGGTACAGTGAGTTTCTCCAAAACAAAGTTAAGGTCCCAGGCAGGGGTTGGAGCTCTCCTGGGTGGTCTCAAGTTTTTTGCCCCTCTGAGATACTGCTTGAGCAGAGGGTGAGAGAAGAGGCGAAGTTCTGCGTTATAATGAGCTGAAATAGCTGAGGAGTGGATTTTAATGGAGGAAAAAGACAGGCCCTTGTGAAGCATCTCAGTTAAGTATTGCAAAATCTGAGGTAAATTGGGTGCTGCTGTGCTCATCCCTAAAGACCGGTTCCAGGCACAGAATCTTTTCCATTTGTCAGCATAAGATTTTCTAGTACTAGGTCTCCTTGCCTCCAAAATGACATCCATCACAGGTTTGCTGAGGGATAAGGATGAATTTAAGTGATTAGCCAGGCTGCAAGGTTAAATGTTGGAAGCTGAAGGTGCAGAATTTGGGTTCTCCTGCTGAGACAGCAGGGAAGGGATCTGAGGCAGGTGCCATGGAAATAATTGCGGCACACTGCGCATGAGGGGGTACCAGTGTTGGCGTGGCCAGTCTGGAGCAATCAAAATCATCACTGGTTTGTCCTGTTTGACTTTTAGTAGAACTTTGGAGAGCAGCGGCAGTGGGGGGAAGGCATAGACTGATAGGTTTTTCCAGCTGAAGGACAGAGCATCCACTTTCCAGGCTCGTTTGTGGGGAGTCCTTCTGCAAAACTTATTCAACTGGTAGTTCTGGAGGGAGGCAAATAGATCTATGTCTGGGCTGCCCCATTCGCTTGTCAACATGTTGAAAATCCTTGGTTCCAGTTTCACTCGTGTGGGTCCATGAGGTTTCTGCTTAGTCCATCTGCCAGTGTATTTAATTTTCCTGGCAGGAATTGAGCTTGTAGGTGCACTTGTAGCTCAAGGCTGTGTTCCACAATGCCATGGCTAGTCTGCAGAGGGGGTAGGAATGTGTACCCCCCTGCTTGTTTATGTACCATAACCATGGTGTTGTCCGTCTTTACCATTAGTTGTCCTGGAAAATTGCAGTCCTTGAAGGCTGTCAGAGCATTCTGTACAGCTAACATTTCTTTTTGATTGATATGTAGGTGCATTTGATTTGGGTTCCATTTGCCCCGAAAGCACTTCCCTGCCAGGTGAGCCACCCATGCATAGTCTGATGCATCTGTAGTTAGGGTTTGGGTGGCAGGGGGTAGTGTGAATGGTAGTCCCTTGTTTAGGTGGCAGGCCTCTGCCCACCATAGGAACTCCAGGCGTAGGCAAGGTATGATAGGAATCATTGTTTCCAGGCTGTGACAATGTTGACTCCATAGACTTTTGAGAAACCACTGTAGTTTCCTCATATGCAGTCTTGCATATGGAATTAGAAGAATGCAGGAGGCCATGAACCTCAAGGCTTGCAGTATTCGTCTTGCAGATAACAGGGTTTTTGTGGCCACTTGCTTGAAGTAAGTTACCAAATGAATTTGCTACTCTGGCGTGAGGAAGGCCATCTGGGCAGTTGTATTCAAGCTTGCACCCAGGAATGTAATCTGTTGACAGGGTACCAGTTGTGATTTCTTTTCATTTATGGTGTACCCCAGACAAGTTAGAACCCTTTTTACAAATGCCAAATGATTGAAAAGTATGCCCTGGTTTTCTGCCTGAATTAGACAATTGTCCAGGTATGGATATATTTGAATATTTCTTTACCTGAAAAAAGCAATAACTGGAGCCAGGCACTTTGTGAATACCCTGGGTGCAGTAGACAAGCCGAAGGGCAGTGCAGAGAACTGATAATGCAAGTAGCCTGCTTTGAAGAGTAGATATCTTCTGCATGATTCCCTGATTGGGATGTGCAGGTATGCTTCTTTTAAATTTAGAGTTGCCAACCAAGCGTCTTTGCCTAGCATAGGAAGTAATAGGTGAAGAGTCAGCATCTTGAATTTTGGAATCTCCAGAAAGGTATTTAGAGTAGACAGGTCCAGGATTGGACGCCATGATTTGTCTTTTCTGGGTACCAGAAAAAGCCTGGAATAGAAACCTTGTCCCTTTTCCTCTTCTGGTACCAGTTGAATAGCCCCCATGCTTAAGAGGGAAAGTACTTGTTTTTGAGCCTCTGCCCACTGATTTGGGGGCAGGTCTGGCCACCCGTTTGGTGTTGGCAACGTGTGGAAATGAAATCTGTATCCCTGGGACACTATTTAAAACCCATTTGTCCTGGGTTATGAGTTCCCAGTTCTTTTCATGAAGAGCAATCTTTCCCCCCAAAGGGGCGGTCAAAAGATAAGTGCTTGGGAATTGTCATTGAGACTGTTTACCATAGGGGGGTGTCTTGCTAGTTCCAGATTTGGAAGTGGACGCCCCCCACTGCTTAGTTCTGAGAGTCCCCTGGGACTGAAACCTGGGGTTTTTGCTGTGTCTGGGTTTGGCTTGAGTGGATCTGGAAGGGGCTAGAAAGGACCAATTCTTAGTAGTCCAGTGTCTACTAAATCTTGGAGGTTGCACTTGTAAAAAATCTTTAACAGTTTGCATAGATTTAGCTTTATCTTCCATCTTTTTAAGAACTTCTTCAGCCTTATTGCCAAACAGGCAGTCCTGATTTAAAGGAGCATCCAACAATTTAGCTTTAACATGATCAGGCAAAGATTGCTCCTTAAGCCAAGCATGCCTTCTAAGCACAGACCCAGTAACTGCAGCCCTGCAAGAGGCCTCTAAAGAATCAAAACCACATTGCAAAGTATGTTTTCCAACTTGTTCAGCAGAATGCATTAAAACCTGTAAATCTTTATTTTCCACACAGTTAGGAATCAACATCATTTGCTGTTTATGCAATCCGATAATATGCTGTTGATATTTGACAAATATGCTGTAGACATTCTGAAAAAACATATGAAATTGACAGTTTAAAGCTCTGATTGCCAAGGTTGTAGAAGTATAAACCTTTTTGCCCGATCTATCCAGCGCCCTGGAGTCTCTATCAGAAAGGGTAAGTTTTTTAGCAGTAAAAGCCTTAATGCCCTTGGGCCCCTGAGAAATGGCTTCTGGATCTGCAACAGGATTTTTGAAAAGGAACTTGTGGGACTCAGGAACCCTGTAGTATCTGTCAGGTTTACTAGGAGCCGGAGGCAGGGAATCAGGGGCCAAACTGGATTCCGAGAAGACATCATCAACAATGTCTAGAACCGGAGATATAGCCAAAGGCCTATGCTGAGGTAGGAGGAGGAAATCCCTAAGCCTCTTTTTTGAATCAGAAAATTCCTGGATTTCCAAGTGGAAATGCTCCCTTAAAGTATGTAAGGTTTCCTCAAAAGAAAAATCCTCAGGAGGAGAAGCAGAGGGAATTGAATCCTCTGCATCAGAATCCTTATAAGTAGGTATGGACAAAGCCAGGTAATTAGAAGAGTCAGAAGAAACAGAATCCTGATCAGAAGATTCATAATCAAGCTCAGGCCTAGGCGCCTTGGGGGGGGGGTCACTACCCCTGATTAGAGTAATTAGATCTTCAGCCATTTTTATCATTTGTTTTTTAGGCATAGGGGCCTGAACTTGTGGTGTCTTGTTATTTCCAGATTTGGAAGTGGAGGCCCCCCACTGCTTAGTTTTGAGAGTTCCCTGGGACTAAAACCTGGTGTTTTTGCTGTGTATTGGTTTGGCTTGAGAGGACCTGGAAGGAACTGGAAAGGACCAATTCTTAGTAGGTCAGTGCCTACTAAATCTTGGAGGTTGTACTTGTAAAAAATCTTTAACAGTTTGCATAGATTTAGCTTTATCTTCCACCTTTTAAAGAACTTCTTCAACCTTACTGCCAAACAGGCGGTCTTGATTTAAAGGAGCATCCAACAATGCAGCTTTAACATGATCAGGCAAAGATTGCTCCTTAAGCCAAGCATGTCTTCTAAGCATAGACCCAGTAACAGCAGCCCTGCAAGAGGCCTCTAAAGAATCAAAACCACATTGCAAAGTATGTTTTCCAACTTGTTCAGCAGAATGCATTAAATCCTGTAAGTCTTTATTTTCCACACAGTCAGGAATCATCATAATTTTCTGTTTAAGCAGTCCAATAACATGCTGTTGATATTTTAACATATGAAATTGGCAGTTTAAAGCTCTGATTGCCAAGGTTGCAGAGGTATAAACCTTTTTACCCCATCTATCCAGCGCCCTGGAGTCTCTATCAGAAGGGGTAGGATTTTTAGCAGTAGAAGCCTTAATGCCCTTGGGCCCCTGAGAAATAGTCTCTGGATCTGCAACAGGATTTTTGAAAAGTAACTTGTGGGACTCAGGAACCCTGTAGTATCTGTCAGGTTTACTAGGAGCTGGAGGCAGGGAATCAGGGGCCAAACTGGATTCCGAGAACACATCATCAACAATGTCTAGTACAAGAGGTATAGCCAAAGGCCTATGCTGAGGTAGAAGAAGGAAATCCCTAAGCCTCTTTTTTTGAATCAGAAAATTCCTGGCCTTCCCAGTGGAAATGCTCCCTTAAAGTATGTAAAGTCCCCCCCCCCCCCAAAAAAAAAAAAATCCTCAGGAGGGGAAGCAGAGGGAATGGAATCCTCTGCATCAGAATCCTCATAAGTAGGTAAGGACAAATCCAGATCATCAGAAGAATCAGAAGAAAAAGAATCCTGATCAGAAGATTCATAATCAAGCTCAGCCCTAGGCCTCTTGTGTGGGGGGGGGGTTGACTACCCCTGATTAGATTAATTAGATCGTCAGCCATTTTTATCATTTGTTTTTTAGGCATAGGGGCCTGAGCATGTGGCCTGGGCGTCGTTTTTTTTAAACATGGATTAAGATTTAGGCCTTAGTAATGAAGGCGGTGTTGATTTAATATGCAAGTCTGTAGGCCTAAATACACCCTTAGAAGCCGGTGCCTGCACAGCGGCTCCCAATCCATCCAAGGTAGAGATCAGCGGGTTCCATAGTTGAAGTATCTCGTGGCATACCGGACTTCGAATGGGTCTCAGTAGAGGCCTGCGAATCAGAAGTAGCAGGTATCAGGGGCTGCAAAAGCACCTCACTGAGTACCGGCGAACTGGCGACTGGCTTAGGAGAAGCGTCTTCAGCAGTTTTGGATATCGGCGGCCTGTCAAAACAAAACAAGGAAGATGTCATTCTTTACATCTGTTTCAGAAGACTGCCAAGTACTAGGTCAGATCCTCTGTGTGCAGTCAAAAAATGAAGCGATACACTGAGGAGTGCATCCAATAGCCCAAACTGTTGTATAATCAAAGGCAGGCTTCCACTGACTACGTGGATATAGGAAAAGAAAGAAAGATTACCAGAAGTGTAACAGTACAGGAAAAATGCTCCCTCCTTTTGAGAAAGGTAATGCCCTGGACAAAATACAATTTAATAAAAAACTAATTTTAAACTGAAACCATCCAGAAGTCATAGAAAGACAGAAATGCACAAAAAACGCAAGCATTCTTTGAAAAAAGAAAGAAATGGAACCATACAGTGGACACAGCTCCAGATTTTATGGACAAGTAAGATCATATTTCAGTGGTGGAAATGCATGAACTGAGAAGCTGGAGGATACGGCACAAGTGACAGGGACTAGCTGTCCATGAGGACTGCATCACTTTTTCTAGACAAACAGCTTCTTTTATAGTTACAGATACAGTCTACCTAGCTGTGATGAATGACTAAGGAAAACCAGCATATTATCATATCTCCCTAAAAATGAAAGATACTAATGGATTTCAAAACAGTATCAACTCAGTAAGTATACATACAGAAACAGCAAGCATACAAAGAGAAAAGTTGCAACTTTTTCAAACCTGCCTTTTCCCTATTGTGCCACAAAGTTACAATGAATGCAGTCTCTTTATCATCATCTATCTTACTGTATGAATTTTAGAACAAAAAATCTCTCTTTTGATGCATATTTTTGCTTCTTAGGTGTTTCCCCCCTCTTTGCCTGCTGACCATGAATTCTTCCTTCCATGTGTCTCATTGTCCATTCATGAGAAGCATGGGAGCAGACTTGATACATTTCATGCCCATTCACTTTTGGAGGTAAGGGGCCCCCTTGGACCTTAGTGAAAAATAACTACAAAGGATGGTCACCAAGACAGCATGGAGGAGTGCATCTCCATGCCAATGCTCAATTCTGCTGTCCAGCTGCCATAGGAGAGTCTTGTCATTTCTACAGCCTGAGGGTCTGGCTTCATCCTCCCCCAACACAAAAACCTGGTCAGGGAGCTACTCAGCACAACTCCCACTTGCACTCCATTACTGAGTTCGTTGGTTATGGGAATATTTTTGTTATGAATTTAACCCTATTCCCTGGTGGCTGATGTAAAGACCCACTTCACAGGAATCTCCTACATGTTCTATGGATGCGCGTACACACACACATACACACATACACAAACACACACACACACACACAAACACACACACACACACACACACACACACACACACACAAACACACAAACACACACCCACTCTCACCAACACACAAACACCCACACTGCCACCCACCCACACACTTGCACCCAAACCCACCCACACATGCACTCACCCACCCTCTCACACACACCCACTCTCACACTCACACCCACTCTCACCAACACACACCCACACTGCCACCCACTCATACACCCACACATTCGCACCTGCACTCACCCACACACACATGCACTCACCCTCACACACCTCACACTCACACCCACTCACACCCACTCACACACCCACTCTCACACCCACACTCACACACACACACACACACACACACACACACACACACACACACACACACACACACACACACACACACACACACACACAGCCATCCACTCACACACCCACACTCGCACCCGCACTCACCCACCCACACACGCACTCACCCTCACACACCTCACACACCCACTCTCACCTACCCACTCACCCACCCGCACTCACCCACCCGCACCCACTGTGACCCAACACACACACACACACTCCTCACACCCTCACACACACCCACACCCACAGACAGACACAGACAGACACACACACTCACCCACACACACTCACCCACACACACTCACCCACACACACTCACCCACACAACAGCCAAGGAATTGTTATGGCTAGGCTTGTATAGGCCCTAGGCTAACATCACTGGTTTGGCAAAGCAAGGTCCATGCCTTCCTAGTGAGAGACCCTGTCATGTAAGCCACTTGCATGAGAGTAGTATTGCCATTGGGAATCTATTTCCTCCCCACTAGATGGGAGAGCAGTAAGACATTCTCCCATCCTTCCCAACCCCGCCCTTCCAGTCCCTGAGCTGCTACTCAAACTTGGACAGTCTGGATCACAGTCAGGGCTTTACCTCAGTGTGCTATAGTGTCAGGTGCTTTTGATGCAAATTTTTACAACAGTGACTTCAGTTTAATCCACATTTTAGCCAACCAGTGCTGTCATTACTAAAACAGTTACAAGCTTTCAAGAAGTTCATTAGTACAACAAGCAGTGTAAATAACTGGAAATATTTACTCTACATACCTTCAACAACTGGTCCTCATGCTCTTTGTTATCAGCATCATATGGTTGCTTGCGTATATTTTCCACATCTAAATATAGCTTCTTATAACCTCTTATCTGAAGCAAACACACCTGAATATCTGATTTAAAGCTAGAACACAAACAATAATCAGAATGAGGTTCCAAACAAATATAATGAATAAACTAAGTTATATAAAAGCATCAGAAATTTTTTTTTGTAAATCTGCAAGCATTCCATTTTTACAGAAATAGCCAGCACATTCTTACTTTACCAGATGATTTACAAGATGTCCCTACTTGATGCATCATATGGTTGTTCTAATTTTACAGTAATTAGACTTCTGCATCACCTTCCCTGACATTTCAACTTTCAGGGATAGCCACATGACCATGATGGCAGAACCTGTGACATAACACAATAACTACATAAATGAATGCAACTACCAGTTTATCCGCTGGCCACCAGCAAGCACTTTACTGCAAAAGAGAAAATAATAAAGACCATGTGGCACTGCACTGCTAACAAGCAACACCTGTCCAAATTACAGGAACTCCTACAGACTTGACTGGTAGGAAGCGCTGCCCATCCACAGGTAGCGCTGAAAGGTAAACATGGCCCACCAGGGGAGTAACTCTCACAGACTGGCTTTATAATGTCATACTGCAGACATTAATGCTTCCACAGTTTAATTAGATAATTATGAGTATCCACAAAGACACACAGCATGCAGACTATTTTAGAGCTGCAGTAATTTCAAACACTGAGGACCTTCTTAGCTGGGTCTTATGGTTGGAATGATCCCCAAGCATTAAGCCTACAGGGTGGAAGGATCCAGACAACAACATGACAACACAATCAGAAGTTCAATTTCCCGAACACAGTCTTATCAAGACAGACCTCACTATCAAAGTCACAGCAGAGGCAATAATGCCTGGAAAAGGAGAGCACTGTAGACCAAAAGGCTGAAGCACTGGTGCCTGCAATAAGACAATATAAATCCAGCATAGCTACACCAAAAAAGAAAAAAAAAAAACAGTGGACGATGGCCACATGACTGTAGAAGAAAATGCAATCATCAGTTCACAAATATCTATATGGCTGTTGCAAACTGTTCCCTTCCTAAAGCAGGGAGGCAAAATGAAAGTTATGGCTACTTATCTTAAAAAGAAGTTATGTACTCATCATAACGTTCCATCTGAGTAGTTATACTTCATTTTTCTGCAACCTGTGGATATACGGATCCGAGCCGGCAACTTTTTTTCTAGCATCTACTCCAAGCTCCGAGCTACACCCCTTATCCATAATGCCCTACCATCTCCTATCTTCCCTCAGATCGGGTTTGCTGCAACTAAAAACATAGACAACTCAGCCCAATGAACCAAACCTGAAAAGATAGGACAAGGTCCGGGGGGAGGGAATGTTGCAGAAAAATGAAGTATAACTACTCAGCTGGAACGTTATGGTGAGTACACAACTTCTTTATCTGAAGTAGTTAACTTCATTTTATCTGCAACCTGTGGGACAGAGTCCCCAGTTACTCCAATCCTGGGAGGCCCTTATGGAAGGATACTCCTGAGCACTGCAAAGCCAAAGGATGCTCCACCCCTGGAAATCAGATCTAATTTGTAATGGGATCCTACTCCTAATAACATCTGAATCCAAAATCGGTCCATGAGGCAGAGCAGGCTGCGCTGACTGTTCAAGAGTGGTGACCTGTGGATGGGGGTGGATGCAGTTTACCCCGGGAATCATCTCTGGGTCACTGCTGGACAACAGCACCAACAAACTAATGGGCACAGTATTTTTCGATATAAGCGTAAGCCACAATAATTTGGGCTAGGCTTATAAATGCCTTAGGGCAGATAGCCTAGTATAAACCTATGAACCTAAATGAAGGTATGTGAATTGGCCGAGGTCGCTGCTGCACAAATGTCGTCCAAAGGCACCCTAGACCAAAAAGCAGCAGAAGTCTCCATGGACCTGGTAGAGTGAGCCTTAACAATACCAGGAGGAGATAAACCTTTTGCTTTGTAGGCATATGAAATACAAAGAGTGATCCATCTGGCCAAAGAAACTTTAGAAATAGCTTTTCCCATAAATGCTTTGGAAAAGGAAACAAACAATTGGTCAGTCTTGCGGAAAGATTTCGTTCTATGAAGATAAAAACGACGCTGCCTATGAACATCTAACAAATGGAGTTTGTATTCACCTTTATTTTGGAAGTTAGGAAAGAAAACAGGCAGATTAATGGACTGGTTTATGTTTGCTTCAGATGCCACTTTGGGTAAGAAGAAAGGATTAGTATGGAGAGAGACCCTATCCTTGTAGAAGGCCAAATATGGAATCACGGCAGACACAGCTTGAAGCTCAGAAACCCTCCTAGCAGATGTAATGGCGATTAGGAAAGGGGTCTTCTAGGACAAAAATTTCAAGTCCACCGAAGCTGCAGGTTCGAAAGGAGGAGCCACTAATGCCTGTAAAACAAAAGTAGGGTCCCAAGGAGGCACTGAATCCTTGACAGGTGGACGTAACAGAAAAGTACCTTTAAGAAAAGCATTACACAGCCTAGAGGAGGCTAAGGCAATGTTGTCTTCACCAACATGAAAACTGGAATTGGCTGCCAATTGTACTTTCACTGTGGAGGAACTATCTCCTTGCTGAAAAATGCCAGACAGGAAATCCAACACCGCTGGAACAGGAGCTGTAAAGGGATCTAGTTTTCTCAGTGAGGCCTAAATGGAAAAGTGTTTATATTTACTGCGATAAAGTTTCCTAGTGGAATCTTTAAGAGAAGCCACCAGAATGGATTTTACTGGGGATGAAAGACCGGGAGTCCTGGCAATTAACGGAACTGAAGCAACCAGGCTGTCAGCTTGAGGCTGCCCAGATCGGGCGGATGGGCCCCCGATGGATGGTAGATTAGGATCCGGGCAGGGATCCAGAACCCACGGGGGAGCTAAGAGATGAGACCAAAGGAATAGGAACCACGCATGACGAGGCCAGAACGGGACAATGAGGATCACTTTGCACCACACTCGGCAAGCTTTCTGAAGAAACTTCGGAATGAGTGGCAATACTGGATAAGCATACAGAACCCTGGGGGTGAAGCATGGACTAGAGTGGCTTCCCTGGTGAGGGAATCAGAGCGAAGAACTCGCTATACTTCGTGTTGGAAGGAGATGCAAAGAGATCGCAGCAAGGCTGACCCCATGCAAGGAAGATCTTCTCCGCTACTGACTGTTTCAGAGACCACTTGTACGGCATCAGAATGGCCCGACTCAATCTGTCCGGTAAAATGTTGGAGCACCCCGGGATGTGCGTTGCTATCAGAAACCGACCTGTGGAGATTGCCCATTCCCACAGTCTCATGGCCTTGCGACATAGGGGGTAGGATCTGGTTCCTCCCTGCTTGCTAATATACCAGACAACTGACATGTTGTCTGACTGAATTGCAATCAATCTGAGAGGGAGGACAGTGTGAAAGGCTTCCAACGATAAAAGCATAGCCCTCATCTTTAGAACATTTATGTGCAACTTGGTCTCTGACTGGGACCACATGCCTTGGACTGTCCTTCCCAAACAGTGTCCCCCCCCCCACCTGAGTTGGGAGGCGTCCGTGGTCACTGTGGCTTGGACTGGAGATGACGCGAAGAGGTGTCCTTCTGATATCTCCGGTGAACTTAACCACCGAAAAAGAGACGTCCCGCAGACATGACTGATCTTGATCGGAAATTCCATGGGCAGGTCTAGCCAAGACCATTGAACAGCCAGAGTCCACTGAAGAACCCGCATGTGAAGGCACGCACAAGGGAGAATTGATATGGCGGCAGCCATGGAGCCCAAAGCCCGGAGAACCTCGCTCACCTTTGGAGACTTGGAGTTCACTATCTGAGCTATGTGGCACCTGAGGTGTAAGATCCTGTCTGGAGTTAAGAATACCTTCATCTGCAAAGTCTCTAGCCGTGCCCCAATGAAGTCTAGAACTTGTACTGGTCGCAATTGGGATTTCTGAACATTGACTGTAGTTCCCAGTAGATCTGGCAACCAAATGAAGTAATCTCGGGACACAGGTGATGCTTGTTGGGCGCAGCGAAGAGCCAGCCGTCCGGGTATGGAAAAACCTGAATACCCTGAAGCCTCAGGTGAGCCGCTACAACTGCCATTACCATGGTGAACACCCTGGGGCTGTGGTGAGACCAAAGGGTAGGGTTCTGAACTGAAAATGACTGGCTCCCAGCCATTAGCGCAGAAACCTCCTGGAGCTTCTGTGTATTTTGATGTGGTAGTAAGCATCCTGGAGGTCTAACAAGCACATCCAGTCACACTCTCGGAGATAAGGTAGAATGGACTGTAGGGTGACCATCCGAAATTTCTGTTTGGCTAAAGACAGGTTTAATGTTGACAGGTTTAGAATGGGTCTGAGGTCCTCCGTCTTTTTTGGCACCAAAAAGAACCTTGAGTAGATGCCTGATCTGGAATGATAGGGGGGGGGGGACCTGTTCGATGGCTCGTTTGAGAAGCAGCTTTGAAACCTCTAGAGCTGCGGCCTTCCTGTGAACGGGTGGAACATCAGGGAGGTGTTTTGGAATATTTGGAAGGGCAACAAATGGGATAGGGTAACCTCTGGATATTATCTGCAACACCCAGCGATCTGTCATAATGGACTCCCATGCCGCTGGGTGTAAGGACAATCTTCCCCCGACTGCCTCCAGAGTAGGATATTCGGGCAACCCCTCAGGGCTGCTGAACGGGTCTATCAAAAAAATGTTCCCTAGACCCAAAATTCCTGGGACCCCCTCTACCTCTGGGTCGGTGTTGATCCTGTCCCCCTCTGCCTCTGGGGGAATAGTTGTCCTGAAAATCCCAGGAAAACTGAGATTTTCAGAACCACATCTTCTTCTGCCCTCTTTGATTCCTAGAGAAGGACCGCTGAGGGTTAGAGAAGCGGATCCTGACGGCAAACAAAGTCTTCCCGTCCTTTTCGCTCTGGACAAGTGTATCACGTACTGTCTTCCCAAAAAGGGAAGAACCGTCATAGGGAGCGTTGATAAACGACACCTTGAAAGGGTCCGTGAACTGACACAACCTGAGCCAGGAATGACGCCTCATGGCTATGCCTGTCCCAGCCACCCTAGATGCTCCTTCCGTGGCATGGGAAAGGAGTCACATAGACGTGTTGGAGACTGACTTTAGAGTAGACATTTTCGCCGAGAATAACTGTCTGTCCTGCGACGATAAAGACTCTGGGGGCGACTCAGCGAATTCCAAAGCAAGGTCTTGCTGAAGCCGGATCACATGTACCAAATAATTCAGCGAATGGATTGAATAGGTCACTGAGGAATAGACACGCTTCCCAAACCTATCCACTGACCTGGACTCCTTGTCTGGAGGGTGGACTGAGGAACTCTCTTGTGCTAGTTCATTCTTTGTGGTGGCTGCAACCAACATAGCATCAACTGAGGCTCCTTTTGACCAAGGTTGTCTGTCGGAAGGGGGAGATAAAACCTTGTCAGGGCGTTTGGCGATAAGCTCTATGGTGTCAGGCTCCTTCCATGCCCTCGTGGTGATGAGATCCACCAAGGGGTCCACTGGCGGGGACACCCAGGAAGTAGATGGGCCCATGCCAAAGGCCTCCAGGAACACTGACTCATCCCCAGAAGGTTTTGGGACTGACCAACCTCCCGTCTGGCGGAGGATCTCCATAATTTCTCCGAAGGAGACGTCTTCGAGAGCATACCTCTCAACCTGGAAACACTATAAATCTGGACAAGGCCCATGAAAAATAGGTACAAATCTGTACGCTGATTAACATCTAATTTGCATGCACAATTACATAACCCCACCCACTCCAGTGGAATTGTGGGAAACCAACTTTCAAATGCAAACTGAAGGACAGACAACCATAATATGGCACCAGAGTCCCCCTGCAGCCATTACAATGTCCCATTACCTGGCTATTTCGCCCCATTTACCATAAACATTAATGTGTGCATACTGCTTTACTTCTACAATGATTATTTGTATTTTATTTTTACATTTTGCAGCACATCAATGCACAAACCCTAATAGACATCTGATAAACAAAGCAATACTGTCTCACAATGAAAACAGACTTGGCATTAAAACTTCTCTGCCCTTGAAACTCACATTCACTGAAGCAGCATTGAAACCCACACCACATCCAAAGAAAATGCATCTGGCCAGTAGTGGATAAAGATTACCTTCGGGCTGTTTTCAAATAATTGGCCCCTTGCACACAAAACAAGAAACATACTTGTGTTCTTTTCTTTGATACACCTTTCTAAGTTATATTCCTTGTATAATACAGCACACTTGCTAGACAGAGTGCATTTTAAATTTATTGTTTGAACATTTTTCCACTATGGAGCTCATTACTAAAGTGGTCAAAGTTCCCTGCTCTAGAAACAAAAGCAGATAAAGCATTTACATTTTACAAGCAAGGGGTTTAACTCTAGAAAAACACAAGCAATTTGAAAATATGTTTAAGGGGTAGTGGTTAGTGTTAAATATCCAACATATGTGTGTGTGTGTGTGTATATCTGTTAACATCTAGGTTTGCATATATGGCAACATGGCTGCCCCTGGCAGACATTTATTCAAACATAGTGGACTACAAGTTATGCCATGGGAATTACAAATGAATGAACTGCAGTTCTCTAATGTTGCAAAAAGTGTTATTGCATTGAAAGGATAACAGAATAACCATTTCCATTCATGACCACTGCAACTGAAAACTGTCATTTTTCCTTCTGTGCTGCACAGGCCTTGAGGTGATTATGTAACATTTTAGGCATTCAGAGATTACAGTCACACATTTGGGAAATGTAAGGGGCTTGCTTCCATCAAGAAGATCGTTCTATTCTCTTTTTATGTCATGTGGCTAACAGGACTCATGTTAGTTATTGACTGATTTTTTTAACTTGATTGACTGTCTGCTTAAAATTGCTAATTGGGTTAATGGGTTGATCAAGTGTTCACTTGCCAGCCATAACCTGTGCCAAATGTATGGTTTCAATATAATAAACATGTATTCAATCATATGTTAATGTATTAAAAATGTGCAACAAGGTATGCTCAAGTGATCAGCAATACATGGTATGGAACATAAGAAAACAGGTATGGTGCGGTATCATGAATTAACAGAGCAATACTGCTAGGATAGGATGTGTGTTGTATTGTGATATGTGTATCCTTAACACAATATTTTCTACGTTGTCTGTTTTGGCTGTGGTGTTGTCAGTGGGAGTTTCAGACTGCTGTTATTCAAAGAAAGTGCAGGATGAATTTTATATATCCTTTAGAGTGTCTAGCTCTTTCTGTGAGTTTGTCTGATTGCTGAGTGAGAAAATATAAATAAGAGGTGAAAGGGATTTAAATAAATGGTGTACAGTTTATCTTTTCCATTTTTTCTTACTCTTTCTTAACTTTTATGTTTACATTCATGTTTTAATATATGTTGTTATTATTTGGTTCTAGTTTGCTTTCTTTCATTTTGATTCATGGGACTCTGCTTAGTGTGTTTATTTCCATAGTTATGGACATGATGCTGATGTTATGTGATTTGTGCAGCAGGGGCTAATGCTACTGTACCAAAAGTATATTCAGTGTAATAGAGAATTGGATATGAACACACACACACACACACACACACAGAACTTCCTTACTTGTAGTCCCCGAACAACCTGCCATTCTCCGCTCCTTGTACATTCCGCAGCTGCCAAACTGAAATGGCCGAGCTGCCTGAACGTTCTTTGCTCCTGCCAAACTGAAACAGCTGAGCTGCTTGAACGACCTGCCATTCTCTGCTCCTTGTATATTCCCTGAAACAGCCAAACTGCCTGCCAGCCATTCTCCGTTTCTGTGAGTCGTGTAATTCCCCCAACTGCCATCTGGCCATTCTGCTTGCTGCCATCAAACTGAAACTTCCTGCTCACATTTAGCCGGAACTGTCTGCAAAGCTGTTAACAAATATAAACTGAAACTTCCAACTCACATTTAGCCGGAAATGATGGCGTGAGCTCCTAGAGCTCAATTCCGACTGGCTGGTAGTGTTGACGGAGCTGACGTCAACATGCACGTGATGACGTCAGCTCCGACAGTGCGATATTTTGAAAAAGTTAAAATAATAAAGCAAAATATCGGAAATGAAGGGGTGCCACTCAGGAATCGTGGCACCCCTTCATTTGGACCCCAAAACACGGTAAAATCGGAGTAATTCGGTATGGTTGGGAGGTATGTGTGGGAGGTGACCTGGGGGAACCTTCTCCTTCATCTAAGTCAGTGTCCGTAGTGAGGGACTCAGGGTGGGGGGGTCCAAGTGCCTCCTTTTGCACTTGCGCTTACGGTGAACTTCTTCAGTGGGACTCTCAGAAGGGGATTCATAAGCCGCAGGGGTTTCCTCAGGGAAATTAACCTGGGGATCCTCTGGCACGGGCTGTCCCTGAGACAGAATGAAGGGAGTCATTGCCAAATCCAGGGGGGCCTGGGTGGTATCCGAGGGGATGGGCTGGTGTCTCAATCCCTGGGAGAGAACTCTCTCCACTACTTCGAAGGCCGAGGGAGAGCGGACCTCCTTAGCACCCAGTAAGGAAGATGCCCTCCCCGGATCTGAAGCGGGGAACGGAGCTGAAGCCAGGGTAGCCTGCGATCCGAGGGAATGGATCGGATTCAAAAAGGTCGGAGCCGAAGAATCCATTCCCTCGGGTCAGACTCCCTGTCCGCGGCTCCGAGAGTCACTCAGATCCAAACAAGTCAGATCCGAGGAACTCAAGGTAACAGCCGGAGTCAAGGTTGGAGGAACCGTCAGTGCCGAGCTACCAGCTCCGAAAATCCTCGAATCCAAGAGCCCCGAAGCACAGATCGGGGAAGGAGAGATGGGGAGGAAAAAAGGCATGGAAGTCCCCCCTCCAGAGGGAGAGGGGCCTGGCAAGACTCCCATCTGTATTTGGGTCAATGAATCTCCGCATCATCCTGTCCATGTCTGATAAGCTCCGAGTCGACCTCGAAGAGGCCACCGACTCGGATCTGGCTAGTCTGCGCAATGTGGTGGAAGGCCTCAGGTCCGAATGTTCCAACGGCTCCGGTGAGAAACGAGGAGACTGGAGCTGTGGAGAAACAGGCCTCGTGCCCTTAAAAGGTGGACTAAGGAAGAGCTCCTTGTCCAGGGATCTCTTGCGATGTTTGTCCTTTCTCTTCTCCCTATCCTTTCTACACCTTTCTTTATCTTTTTCTTTTTCCTTGTCAGCCACGCTGACTGTAGATTTGTCTGTAGTAGACCCATCACCAGAAGAAGAGGAGGGAGGCTGAGTCCCTGTCTGGGTGGGAGGTTGAACACTAGAGACCGAGGCAGATTCCAGTATGGCAGCAGGGAGAAGGCCTTTGGCTACTAACTTGGCCTTCCGATCCCTAAGGGCCCTCGGATTGAAACCGGTGCAGATAGCACATTGAGTGGGCAAATGTGCCACTCCCAAGCAAATTACACACAAAGTGTGACCATCAGCCAGAGAGAGCTTATGGCCACACTCTGTACATTTCTTGAAAACAGGCTTTGGCTGATCAGCCATAGTCCTGCACCCAAAAGTAAAAACACTACCTACCATAAAGAAGCACACACAAACACAGGTAGGGGAAGGGCAGGCCTAACAACTACTCTACCAAGTTTGCAAAACTTTTATTTTTTTTTTTTAAACAGACGAACAAGCAATACACTAAACAAGGCGAGGAAGGGAAAAAATTAGCTCAAACACACACTAGATACAAGAAATAATACCACTTACTATCCCTGAGCTCAGAGCAAAGGAGACCACGATGCAGAGTATAGGCACGGCAAATGAGATCCGAGGGAAGATAGGAGATGGTAGGGCATTATGGGTAAGGGGAGGAGCTCGGAGCTTGGAGCAGATGCTAGAAAAAAGTTGCCGGCTCAGATCCGATATGGATCCTTATACCCACAGGTTGCAGATAAAATGAAGTTAACTAATTCAGATCAAGGGATTTGTGAGAGGGGCTCTAGGCTACAAGAATCAAGAGAACTGAAGATGCAGGTTAGAACCAATCTGCACAATAAATTTCTTGAGGCTGCTACACCTAGCCTACAACCACACAATGCACTAATTTATGTCTACAGTTATTTCATTTGTTTGGTACTTTTCAGTAGGAGCAGCATCCCATTTTGTGGGGAACTTTCACTGGGGCAGTAACTTTATGACAATTTTTCAATAGTATTTGCCTTTATGGCAATGACTGAATGCTTTTGCAGGAGTTTAGTTTTGGAACTGAGTGTATGCATGTCTGCATGTGTATCTGTGGAGTTACCTGTACAGCTTGGACGTACAAAGTCCATATGTCTTGAAAACTCTGTTTGTTCAAATTTTTCACTAGTAGCACAGAATGGTTTCCAACTACAGAACTCTGCCAAAGTTGATGAAAATACACCCTATGAAAGCTGAAAAAATAAGGTTATGATTTAGACTTCAGTTACCAAGCTACAAAAAATGAAAGCTATATACTCCACACAACAATACATCTGTATTGTCTGTTTCCATTGTTTCTTCAATGGATGGGTCTTGAATCTGGCCACGGCTACTTCCAAGCTTTGGATCTAGTGCTCATGCTCCTCCCCTACACAAAAACTCTGTGAACAGAACAAGCTAACTTAGACAAGTTTGCCTGTCCAAGGAAAAGGCAATGTAAATTATAATATGTATGTGTGTGTGTGTGTGTGTGTGTGTGTGTGTGTGTGTGTGTGTGTGTGTGTGTGTGTCTCGAAATAAGGAGAATGAATGGCTAAAATAATGGACTTGCATATATACTAAGTCCAAGATGCCATTTATTTGAATTTTCTCTTTTCTTCAAGGTACGGCAATCTCGGACTTGGTATACATAATTTCGGGGATGGGGGGGCTTGCCCCCAACCGAGGGGTATGGATGAGGCAATCCCAGCGGATGAAAAGTAAATCTGAGTCACAGCTCAGAACCCAAGGGGGTACATTAGATGAGGCCATAGAAAGAGAAACCACACCTGTTGAGGCCGAAAAAGGGCTATGGAATTACTGTGACCTTCATCGCAAATGCTGTCTGTAAAAACTTTGGAATCAGAGCTATCAGGGGAAAGGCATAAAGGAGACCCAACAGCCAAGGATGCTTTAGAGCATCTTGAGGTGACTCCCACTTGCAAGGGGATTAGAGAAAAAAACTTGCTGCATTTAGTGTTGTGGGAAGTGGCAAAGAGATGGCAAAAAGGTCCCCAACAGTTGAAAATCAGCTCCTTTATCGATAGATTAAGGGACCACTAGTGAGGGATCAGGATGGATCTGCTCTACTTGTCTACCAAAATGTTGGATTTCCTCAGGATATGTGCTGCAACTGGAAAGCAACGAGAAGATATCACCCACTGCCACGCTCTCATGGCCTCTCAATACAGAGGATAAGATTTAGTCCCTGCTTGTTACCTGATATACCAGATGACTGCCATATTGTCTGTCTGTATGGAGATCACACCTAATGGAAGACAGAGTCCTGAAAGGCCTGTAACAGTAGGAGGCCTGCCCTCAACTCCAAAACATTGATGTGAAGATCCCAGTCTGTCTGAGACCACGTCTTGGATTGTCTTTCCCAGACAATGCCCCCTCACCCTCACTCTAACTGGGAAGTGTATGTGGTCACTGTGGTTTGAGGAAAAGGTAGAATGAAAGGTAGTCCCCTTGAATAACAAGTGCAGACTCAAGGCATCAATGGATGTTTGTCCTGCAGATGTCTGTCAGATTGACCACTGAACTCCCAGGGTCCACTGAAGGACATGCATATAAAATCTGGTCAGTGGCACGAATATGACTGAAGCAGTCATGGAACCTAAAACATAAAGGACTGGTCTAGCAGGCAACTTCTGGTAAGACAGAAGTTGTATGTAGGGCTTGCTGGTAAAGAGATGAGATCTGTGAAGGAGGAAGCTTCGCTATCTGAGATCTTGTGGTCAAAGCTGCTCTGATGAATTCCAGAGACCGAACTGGCTCTTATCTGGACTAAGTTCACTGTGATTCCTAAGTCTGAACAGAGTTGAAACAAAGAGTCCCTGGCTTGAATGAGTAGATTTCTGATGTGGGCAGTGATGAGCCAGTCGTCCAAGTATGGGAATACTTGGAAACCCTACAGTCGTAGATGAGCTACTACCACTGCCATACACTTGGTGAACATCCGGGGGCTGTGGTGAGACCAAATGGCAGTGCTCTGAACTGTAAGTGACTGGTTCCCAGCTGGAAGTAAACACACTTTCTGGAGCACCTGTCCAAATTTATATGGCAGTACTCATCCAGAAGACCTATCGAGCACATCAAATTGTCCTTCCTTAGTAATGGAAAAATGGACTGAACCATGACCATCTGGAATTCTGTTTGTTTCACAAACTTGTTTAGTCAAAATTGGGCTTATGCCCTGTTTTTCTTTGGCATCAAAAAAAAAAATCTTGAGTAAATTCCAAATTCTTTCTGGTTGGGTGGGACCTCTTGGATCACTCAATTTTTTAGTAGCTTCCCTATTTCTAAAGTGGCTGTTTCACTTTGTGAAGGTGAAACTTTGTGAATTCTTTTCTGAAGTGATGGGGGAGTATAGAATGGTAAGATATAGCCCCTGGTTACTATCCTCAGACCCATTTATCTCGACTGAGCATCCAGGTTGTTGGATGCAGAGATAAGCAAGGGTAAAGAATTACTTAAAAGACAAAATCCTACTAAAATTCTACATTAGGCTCTCCAGAGCACCAAGACCCATTGTCTATTCACATGATGTATGGGTACGGAGAGGAGCCTGAGCACAGATTCCAAACCTTGGAAGTGGCCATGGCCAGATCTGAGGTCAGATTCAAGACCTATCTTTTGAGGAAAGGACGGAAAAGAAAACAGATCAAAAGCATGCCCGCCAACTAAATATCGTTTACTGGACACCAAAGACACTGCAACTGAGACCTCAACAGAGGCTTTGGACACAGATTAAGATATTTCCATTTTAATACCTAAACTTCGTACTATGTTCTTGATCAGAACAAAAGATCAATTTATGAATCATGCTTTAATTTTAGTGAGATCATCAGAGACAGTTTATATGAAAGAATACAGTTTGAGCAAAGATACAGTCAGATATACAAATTTAATGTGGTACACCAAGATGCAGCGCTTGCCTCTAAGCTGTTAAAGCATTACATGCTTAAATGTAAGAAACAATTAGCTTTAACAGAGTTCTTTCTTTTGCCTCAGTGAAGACGGCCTTAAACTGAATTTTTGGTGAAAAAGCATCAAACACTGCAATGAACATTAACATAAAATGGGATGCTGCTTTCTTCATAGAAAAGAACAGATATAAAGCACTAAGTTGGACAGATGAAAACTTGATGAGATTGACATTACCAGATATAAATCTATATAAATACAGAGAACCAAATGTGCTGTACGTCATAGTACCGAGCACAAAACTAAAGACTGTGGAAACAGAGGTAGACCAGTCAATAGGGGAAAGTAAAACATCTGAAGATATAGAAGAACACAACATAATGTTATCTGTCAAAGTGACTGCTTTAGATGTACAGATTTTGTAGTAGAATATTTTGGGTTAGATGTGCTTGGCACTGTAAGCAAACTCACCATTTGAGGAAAAATAGCTAGTTATATAGTGAACTCAGTAAGACTGAGGTGGAAAAATTTTGAAAATTTATAAACCTAGTAGTAGATCATTCAGGTTTGGAGATGGAAAAGTAGTGTATTCCATCAAGTGATGGAAAATACCAGCACAAGTTAAATGAGATCTTGAAACAAAAGTAGTTTGAGATGGAATACCTTTATTAGTAACTAAGGCATCCTACAAGAGGCAGAAACAGTCCTGGGCATAAAAATGACAAAAGCGATGTTTAAACACTGAGTGACTCAAACACCCTATGTCTGGTCATTGCTGCATTATCTCTTATTGTTTTTCATATACCCATATCCATTATTGTGTTACCCTAGCCCCTATGGCCCAGGTCATGGCTGAAAAAAAAGTCTATGGACCAGTCTACTAAATCAGACAACAAATGTTAAACACAAACATTCTAGTTAAAGACATGAATAATATGCTAGCTAGACCGCTACATGCCTTTCTCTGGGATATGTGTGAATAGGGAATAGGACCTTAGAAGCAAAAATACTCTTTGGAAGCAGTACGACACTGTCCCAGGATGCCTCAATCTTGTCATCAGCATTGGTCAAAGCTAATCTAGGAGAGAACAGTAAGGTTTGGCAGACCCAGTGAATGAGAAAACTTCTTTGGGAACAGCTGATGATCAGCTGTGAGGAGCCAAAAATGTCATCAATCTAACAGCTCCAGAAACAAAAGAACCAAATACCTAAATCTTCACCAGAAGACAAACAGAATGCAGCACAGAGTTGGATTCATTATGCAGCACCTCCACCACCTCTGGAATAAACTTCAACTGCAAGTTAAGCAATGTGATACATTATCACCCTTTGGATGATAACCCACAAATTTACCCTTACCAGCTTAAAAGTGGGTCTTGGCAAGTCGTTAGAGGGTGTCAGACTAAATTACCTTATAACTACTCTGAATCAATTTAAGTATTTCACTGCCTGAAGGAAAAGTTGTAAAGAAATTTACTCACTAATAGATAATGAAGCATGACCTATCTTGGTAGCTATACAGTGATAATGGTGAAAAGTACAAGTTCTAGAAGGGAGAAGGAGCATGTCAGTTGGACACCATAATTCATAACTTAATGCAACAAGTGAAAATTTTGCTAGTGCTGAATGCTCGTACAGAATCTGGAAAGAGCTATGGAAGCAACAACATACCACAAAAGAAAGGTCTGAAATAGGAGTCAATGTGTACTAAAAAATGGCTGACTGTGCAGAGGGGACAGGACCCAGAAAGAGGGAAAAGGACCAGGAATACTGACCATCACTGGTCAGCATGGGGCTGTGGTATTTGTGAGGCATGTCAGTGTTTGTGTAAAGTTGTCTCTTTCTAGGCTGTATCACATCAAGCCTGAAGAGGAGACCAATATGTTACCAAGCATTACAAAAACTAGGACAAATAATTATTCAAAACTGAGTAAGGAAGAATGCGGTATCAATGGAGTAGAGCAGTGACAATTGCTGTATTAAGTAGTAGCCACAGCCTCAAAGAAGGTCAAATCATAACATTTAAAGACAGAGAAAAAGGAGGGAGTCACCACACAGAAACCTTGGAGAGTACTTCTGAATGAACCTGGATATCAGTGGAAAACCATACAGAAACATTCCTGTCCAGGGAAAAGAAAAAGCATCAGTCTTGCAGGCCTCCTTAACTGATTGTTGAGAGTGGAGGCATCAGACCTATTTTAAGTGTTCTCTATTGCAGGATCAGTTCTTGGAATAACCCGATTCAATTTCTATTCACAATGGTCTGTCCTGGTCCTGCTTAGGTTGTCTGCCACTCAGTTTTGTTCTGACAGTATGTAGGATGCCTACACAGTGATGTTATGCTGAAAAGCTATATCCCAAGCTACTGTGGCTGGTCTGTACAGAGGATAACATCTGGTTCCCTTTGATTGTTTATGTACCACATTACCATGGTGCTGTTTGTAAACAACTGAAATCAGAGACCACAAATGGTCGAAAAAATTGAGAGAATTTATAAGAGCTAACATCTTTTTTATGTTTATGTGTTTTGGTCTGTCTTTTTTCTTCCAAAGTACTTTTATCCTCACAGACACTGCTACCGAGTTAAAGTCTGAGGTGACTGTTATGACTAGTAAGGGAAAGTGGGAGACCTGGATTTTGAAAAAATTGGTTTCTCCACCACAAAATCCCTTTTCACAAATCTCAAAACTGGAATTTGAAAAGTCAGGGGATGTTGATACTAAGACCAAAAGGATTTCAGGTACCACTGAATTTTTCTCATGTGGAGTATTGCAATAAGTATCATGAGTATCACAGACGTCATGAGACTCAAAATCCTGAGGAATTCCCTTGCTGAGACAGAAGTCTGAGTAGAAAAACTGTGGAAAACACCTGAATCCAGATCTATTTTTCCAGTGAAAAAAAAAGCTCTTTGAACTAAGGTGATCAGGAGACACCCCAAGAAAACAATCCTGTGAGGACGAGTCAGACAAGACTTCTTTAAGTTCTCCTGGAATCCCAGCTTGTGTAGTGATCCCTTGCCCAAATTACAGACTCTGGACAAACTGAAGGACAATGTAGAGAGAGGCAAGCCATCTAAATATGGAGAAATGTGAATACCTTGCAGTCACCAGTAGGATATCACAGGGGCCAGACACATTGTAAACACCCCTGGAGAAGCAGATAGACTAAAGCGTAATGCATAGAATTGATAATGTGATCCAGACACAGAAAACCTTAATGAATGTCTGATATCTGGATCTAAAGGAATGTGATGATATGCATTTTTTCACTCTAAAGTCAACAGACAACTCAAATGGAGAATAAGGGATAAGTTATGAAGAGACAGCATTTTCAACTTGGGAACTATAACAAACATTCAGAAATCCAAAAAAACGCTAGACAGGAAACAGCTAGGATAAGTACTCCACCAAGGTTCATAGGTTCATACTAGGCTATCTGCCCTAGGGCATTTATAAGCCTAGCCAGAGTGTGTGTGGCTTTCACCACCCCTTAGAAAGGGATGTTTCTTTCATACACACTTACCCCCCTTCACACACACTTGCCACCTGACCCCTACCTAACTATGTTATGACACTAGAGACAGACGCATTAGCACAGCGCGCTATTTGCATTAGGTACAATAAAGTCATAAAAATCCACAAAGAAATGGTGAAGCAACCAAGGCACAGAATGTCCTAGTTTAAACACAGTCCAAGGATAAATAAAAGGTAGGTAAAATCCAAGGTAAATTTATTCACTCAGGTAAGCGCTTTCATGATACACAGATCACTTCTTCAGACCTTCAAACAAACACTTCCTACTCAAGTCTATTTAAACAGTATTCAAACCAATCAAATCAAACCAATTAATGCTTGCAGTAATTAGCACTTATAGTAAAACCAGTCATTCTACAATATACACAAAGTCATACTGGAAAACATTTTAAGTATAGATACGTAATCAATATTGTAACATAAAATGCATTAGTTAAAAATGAATTGGTTAATGATCAGAATATATATTTAATATGTCTTTCATTAAAATAATTTGATTTCATTTCATTTGAACAACCTCCTATTCTTCAAAACTGGTTTCAAGGGTATTCTATCATTAAGGCCCTTTCCTTTATTAGCTCTTAGTCTGATAATCCACCTAGTTTCAGAGGTCTCTGTATAGTTCCTTATATCACCACCTCTCTCATTAGGAATAGTTCTCTCAATAACTGAGAACATAAAATTATGGTCATTGCCTTCAGAGGACACATGTTTGGCTAACGCATTAGTGGCAACACCATTCCTAATATTTAATAAGTGTTCCCTGATTCTAAATCTTAGCTGTCTGTCAGTCTTGCCCACATAAAATGCAGAGCATTTCTGACAGACAGCCAAGTAGACCACATGGTTTGTGTTACAGTTAGCTGCTACACTAAAATCATATATTCGCTTAGTGTCTGGATGTATAAATACATTCTCATGTTTTATGTATATGCATTGATTGCATCTACCACAAGGAACCGTCCCTTTTACTCCTGCCATATCTTGTCCCTTATTAGGATGTGGATAGCATAACATCCTTTTCAAAGATTTCCTGTTCTTAAACATAAAACTTGGATTTTCCCCTACAACTTGTTTGATTTCTGGATTAACAACTTTAGGCTCACCACAGCATGAACCGCAACAAAAGGAAAATACCTACAAGCCCTCCAGCCCTGGGTGTATCCAAGAAGGCATGGAGAAAGGAAGTATAGTTTTAAATATTTCCTCAAGGAATCTGACTGAACATGAAAGAAATGTATTGGAAATGGGACTTTCTTTTATTCCATCACAACGGACTGAGGTAATGGATACCATTTTAGATTTGCACATGTTTGGTAGGAATGTTTTGCTAAAAATGCTTTTTAAAAATCAGGGTGGTGAGCCTAAAGATGTCAATGTATATAAGAAACCTAGTTTGTTTATTCCACCCAGCCATCCAGTTATTGATGTTTTTATTAACATTTGTGAAAATGAAATATTTGAAAATGTGAATGGTAAAAACAGAACTAAAACTTTCGCCAATTTTAGCAGGGATGAATGGAATGCTTTAAAATAATTACAGTCTGACAAAAATGGTATCATTAAGCAAGCAGATAAAGGTGGCCCTGTAGTTTTAATGGATAAAATGTATTATGACACAGCGATGTATGAAATGCTACAGGATACCTCTGTATATGAAAATATCAGCCAAGCTGATATGGAGGGGATGTTATCACGATTGGATGGGATACTATATGATTGTTTATTAGATAATACCATCTCAAATGAGCTATACGATTACTTTAAGGTAAAAGAACCTCTAGTGCCTAGCATACATGGTCTGCCGAAAATCCATAAGGATGTATATCAACCTCCTTTAAGAACTATAGTGTCAGGACGTAACTGGTCTACAGAGTCTATCTCCATATATGTTGAGAAGAATTTAAGAATGTTAGTAAATAAGAACAGGAGTATTCTAAGAGACTCTAAGCAATTCTTGCAGGACCTATATGTGTTTAATAATGCATATGAAAGACAAGATGGAGATCTGCTATTAGTGACACTAGATGTATGCTCGTTGTTTACTTGTATTCCGAATACAACCGGATTAGAATTGTTAAGACAATATTTGCTGGAAGAAGGGACATGTGATAGAAAGAAAATAGATCTAATATGCTTATTAATGGAGTTAGTTTTAACCAATAATGTGTTGAGTTTTGATGGTAAGTTATATAAGCAGAAAGATAGTGTGGCCATGGGGACGGCAAACGCAAATAGCTATGCCAATCTCGTAATGGCCACATGGGAAAACAGGAATGTGCTTACTAATGAAAGATGGCCCCAGATCCAATTTTATAAACGGTTTGTTGATGACCTCTTCCTGTTGTGGAGTAGTGATGCAATGTTAAAAGAATTCAATACAGAAATTAATAACAGCACTGACTTTCTAAAATTTGAGATGAAATACTCTAGACAGGAAATAGAATTTCTTGATGTAATGATTAGTATGGATGATGTGAATGGGATAACCACCAAGTTGTTTAGGAAGAAATGCCATAGAAATACTTTACTCCACAGAAGCAGTATGCATCCAGGACATATCTTTAAGAATGTAGTAAAAGGGCAGACCCTTAGGACTTCAAGGCTAACAGCCAGGGATGATGAATTTAAGGAAGAACTAACTAGTCTGAAACGCAGATTTAATGACCTCAGGTATACTGGATGCATCTACTTCATGGAGAGATAGTATAGGCAAGCCATATTTTTCAATGCCCAATAATGATAGAACAGGTTATGTTCAACATAAAAATGAATCTGTTAGATTCTCTACTTATTTTACCAGTGATGTGAATATAGTAACCAATGTGATAAAAAAGAACTGGAATATATTAACACAGAATCCAGAAATCAAACAAGTTGTAGGGGAAAATCCAAGTTTTATGTTTAAGAACAGGAAATCTTTGAAAAGGATGTTATGCTATCCACATCCTAATAAGGGACAAGATATGGCAGGAGTAAAAGGGACGGTTCCTTGTGGTAGATGCAATCAATGCATATACATAAAACATGAGAATGTATTTATACATCCAGACACTAAGCGAATATATGATTTTAGTGTAGCAGCTAACTGTAACACAAACCATGTGGTCTACTTGGCTGTCTGTCAGAAATGCTCTGCATTTTATGTGGGCAAGACTGACAGACAGCTAAGATTTAGAATCAGGGAACACTTATTAAATATTAGGAATGGTGTTGCCACTAATGCGTTAGCCAAACTTGTGTCCTCTGAAGGCAATGACCATAATTTTATGTCCTCAGTTATTGAGAGAACTATTCCTAATGAGAGAGGTGGTGATATAAGGAACTAAACAGAGACCTCTGAAACTAGGTGGATTATCAGACTAAGAGCTAATAAAGGAAAGGGCCTTAATGATAGAATACCCTTGAAACCAGTTTTGAAGAATAGGAAGTTGTTCAAATGAAATGAAATTAAATTATTTTAATGAAAGACATATTAAATATATATTTTAATCATTTTTAACGAATTCATTTTAACTAATGCATTTTATGTTTCAATATTTATTACGTATCTATACTTGAAATGTTTTCCAGTATGACTTTGTATATATTGTAGAATGACTGGTTTTACTTTAAGTGCTAATTACTTCAAGCATTAATTGGTTTGATTTGATTGGTTTGAATACTGTTTAAATAGAGTTGAGTAGGAAGTGTTTGTTTGAAGGTCTGAAGAAGTGATATGTGCATCATGAAAGCGCTTACCTGAGTGAATAAATTTACCTTGGATTTTACCTACCTTTTATTTATTCAGAAATGTGTCCATTGCCAAATATTGTTTTGCATGTGATTTTCTAACATGTTCTGATTGGTTGCTGTTTGTTTTATATATGTGCTTGGTGTTTTCTTTTGTGGTCTGGGGGGGGGGTGGTTTTGTCTATACCGCGAAGGCACTTACTGTTTTCATGGTGGCTTTGCCTCTACAGTCGTGACAGCCTGGAGTTTATTGCTTTTACTTAAGGTCTTACTGGTTTTGACTTCATGCTTTCAATCAGCAGTTGAAGTGTGTTTTTGGATCTGGACATATTTGTGAGAAAACCTATAGAAAGTGGCACACAGTCGCCAAGTTTAATGGCATGATCTGACACCACACAATATGTATGTAAGATTGCAGGAAGTGACACTAGATCAAAAAGTCAAGGGCATGATGACACTGAACTACATGTTGTACAGGCAGAAAACCTGTGCACCTTTATACCAGTATCTCCAAACTTCCAGGAATACCTTCTGGATGACGGCAGAAATTCAGAGGTAACAGTTTCACAGTGACACATTTAGAAATGGGTGCCAGGTATGGCCATATGTCACAGCTACCTCAGGAAGTCTGCAAAGTACTAGCTGCCCAGCAGCAAGTGTGCTGTGACATTAAGGCTCAATGCACTGCCTCAACGTCAGCTAGAAATGGGCAGAGTACTGCCATGTGTATTTGAGGAGTTCCAGCTCTACAAATAGCAAAGAGGAGGGATAATGCCTTGATGACATTGATCCACAGTATGGTGTCCCATCAAGCATCCATACTGCTCTCCATTTCTATATTAGTAAGTACTTATAAATTCAAACAGGAATCAGTTTTGGAAGGGTAGAGGACAGTGTACTCTGGACACATGAGGCATATCAAATTGCACTACAAGTGCTCCTAGAGAAGGTAGTGGAAATAGTAGGTGGGGACAAGTGCAACAGATTTCACTTAGGCCACATCAGCATTCATCTACATAAAGCAGAACCTCTCATTCAAGATTCTAGTCCTGCACTGTGGGATAAGTGCATGTAAGATCACCTACGTTATGACATCACAGCAAGTTGCCAACCAGTTCGTATGACAGCCCCTTCACAAGATCACATGTGCAGTCACCTATCCTACCTTTAGGACATGTCACACAAGACTCTACTGACACTGGCATACATACATACAAATGTTTCATGCACGGGCATTAAAGCCCTTCTAGCTTGCCAATATGCCAAAACACTTGTTCCCATAATAAATGTCCAGGCTGTTCTTAAAAATATCGAAACTAGTACTTGCTTTAATGTAATTTGGTAGTCTGTTCCAAGCATCAGCTACTCTGTCAGAGAACCAATTAGTACGCTTCTCATTCCTACAGAATCTTCTCCATAGGTTATCTGACGATTCTCTAGTACTTTTTGATAACCCCAAACATTTCCAGAGGTAGTTGTCCCTAAATGCCTTATATACCTGAATAAGATATCCTCTTAAATATCTGTAAGAGACACTGTACAAGTTCAGATATTTTAGTCTTTCATAACAACTTAGATTTTCACATCCATGGATGCCCTTAGTATATTTCCACTGTACTGTTTCCAGTTTATTCATGCTTGTTTTCCTATAGGGTTTCCATATTGTTATTCCATACTCAAGTTTGGGTCTAATATAATTAACAAACAATGACTTCATTATGTTTGATTTCCTAGACTTTATAAATCTTTTTATACAGCCTATAGTTCTATAACTATCATTAGCCAAATGGTTGATATGATTAGAAAAACTCATAGCTGAATCTACCCATATACCCAGGTCCTTAAATGAGTCTACAGTTTCAATCACTGTGTGCTGTATTAAATATTCACCTTTCAGTTTATGTCTCCCAAATCTCATATGCTTAGTTTTTGATGTATTTATCAACATATTATTCTCCTGTGCCCAAATGGTCAATTTAGTCAAATTATTTTGCAGACATGCCTTATCTGTAACACTTGTAATCAGTTTACCCAATTTCAGGTTGTCAGCATATAGACTGTAGCACGCCTCAGATGAAAAGGTAAGGTCTGAAAGATACAATCTAAACAAGTAAGGGCCTAGTACAGAGCCCTGTGGGACACCTTGATTGTAACCAAGGATTTCACCTGTCCAGTTGGTGTGTGATACTTGCCATGTCCTATTTGTAAGCCATGCAGTATCCATCTTATCAGCAGTACATCAATACCTAGTTGTACTAATTTATTGATCAGTGTTTTGTGCATGACCCTGTCAAATGCTAAAGTTAAATCTATATAAATCACATCACAGCACAATTTTTCAATCATAGCTGTTATTATATTGTTATAGAACATCATGTTACAGGTGGTTATAGATCTATTTTCAACATATGCATGCTGATATATGGTTTCAAGTCCCAAGTTATCCAGCTCTGACAATAACTTATCCAGTATTACCTTCTCCATTATTTTTCCACAAGATGAAAGTAGATTTAAGGGTCTATATGATTCTGGGTTTGTCCTACTCCCCTTTCCCTTAAAGACAGGTTTAATAAGTGCATGTCTCCAATCTTGAGGAATCTCCCCATATTTATATGGCCTAGTGACACCCACTGATTCAGGTTAGACATTTCAGGTACTTACTAACAGTGGCACAATGTTCAACTTAAAGGCAATGGGTTAGTAAATAAAAAAATTAAAAAAGGCAGAATATGTGAGCGCAGAATGCAACCCAGTAATAAAGAACTTTGCATCTGCAGACATGTCATTTCAATGATGGTATTACTTTTAATTAAAGGAAATATCTGGAAAAAAAGCTGTGTGTCCTAACATTCATTTTGCACCACTAATTTTACAAATGACAATTACTTGACAATAAAACAAGTGCTAGACACTATTAACAAACTCCTTAAAAAAAAAAAAGTTTACATGAGAGAGCTGCCATTTAAACAAGCACTGCTGTCACTTCACCCGCAGCACTGCACAAATGATTTATGTCTCTGAGGACAAAACTTATTGTGTATGACAAAATGAAACTATATGACAGTGTGGGAGGCTGGCATAATGGTTAAGGTATTTACCTTGCAGACGTAAGGTGCAGAGTTTGATGCTCACATGGGGTAATTGGTTAGGCATAAAATAGCCCACAAGGGCAGTTAGCGTAGTACAAACTTATGTTGTGTGATGGGAGGTTGGCATAATGGTTAAGGTGTTTACATTACAGACACAATGTGCAGGGTTTGATTCTCACATGGGGTAACTGGCTAAGCTTAAAATAGAACACAATTAGCTGGTACACTGAAGACTAGAACATTGAGCACTGAGGAAGGTTGTTTAATTGAAAGCTTTGCTGCATTAAAGTCTGTTTCTCCTGACAGTGGATTTGTGTCTTCATATAGGCTTAAAATAGCCCATGATGGTAGTTAGCCTAGTACTAATCTATGAATCTAGAAAAAAAAGACCAAGACCTGGTCTCCAAGAATCTTTTTTTTTTTTTGGCATCGAGAACATCCTGGAATAAGATTCCTTCCTTAACTAAGGAAGAGAGACAGCTTCTATCACCCTCTGAGCAAGCATATGTCTAGTCTAGTGGGTGGGCAAGAATCCCTCCAAAAGAGAGTGAGAGGCTCCCACTGCAATCTGTACCCTTGATGGATTATTCTCAGAACTCATTTGTCTAAAACAAACCATTGCCAAAAGGATTAAGGTACTGCCAAGGTGTAAGGGGAATGAAAATCCTTCACACAGCCAGACTTATTAAACTGTCCCTTCTTCTGGGGAAGTGGGATCCTGCTTCATTTTGGAACCTCCCTGCCACTGCTTTTTAAAATCTATGCTCCAGCAGCTTGCTGGAGCTGTTTACTTTCTATTTTAAAGAAAATTGTGGAGGGAGCATTGAATACCCAACTTAGAAAATTAGGGGTGAAAAATTAGATTCCTTTAATCAAATTCTCTCTCATCACACTTTTTAATGACTTCTGTAGTAGAGGGTCCAAAACTAGTTCACTATCCAAGGGAGAATTCAAAATTTCGTTTTTGACATCCTCTGGAAAATTTCGAGAACCCAGACAAGCAAACCACCTCATAACAGTACCAGTAGCAGCAGCCATGGAAATGGCATCAGCAGAATCCTCAGCACATTTCAAACAGGTAGTCGCTTGAAAAAAAAGAAAGCTCCAAGGTGCACAATGCAGATTTCTCCTCCTAAGAGGAAACAGATGCCAACATATTCTTCTTATTCTCACAAGAGGCAAACAAACGAATATATGAGCTTGAGAGTTGAGAATTCTAACAAGTGTTGGAGAAGAATATACCTTTCGCCCATATTTGTCAAAAGCCTTTTCATTCTTGTCAGAAGGAAAGGGATTAGTATTCACCATATGTTTAGCTGTGGCAGCTGGTTTTACTAAAGCAATAGCTGGTGGGTTAGATCTGGGAAGAGTGTAAAAAAATAAAAGACTGAAGCACTTTTATAAAGTCTATCTGCTTTCTTGGAAGCAGCAGGCTAGCTGTCAGTGAACTGTAGGCTGTAAAAAAAACATTCTCCAAAGCAGACAGAACAGAAATAGGTTTGGCAAATTCCACTTGTAACAAACCATATTACTTTCTGAGGGACTGAGAAACATCACTGTTTTCCCACTGAAACAACTGATTCATTCTAAAAATAGTTCCAGAGAAAGAAAAACCTTCAAAGTTACCAGCCAAAGCCACACTCTCCTCAGAATCTGTATCATTATTCTGTGGAGGCAACACAAATCTGTGCTTTCACGATCATTTTGAGGTTCAAACTCATGAATTTCTTCAAAAAAAAGAATTCATCTTTTTTTTTTTTTTAGCAAAAACAGCTCTAAAAGTTCTTCCCCTGGGAAAGGATGAACCCACGAAACTAGCTGTCTTTGACTTGCATGGAAACCTATCTAAAAGGTAGCACTCAAGGGGACATTTGACTTTTTGCTAGGAAAACAAAGAAAATTCTTACCCCTTTGTGTTAACCAAAAAAACAATTAAAAGAGTAGCACACCGTGCCTCACACCAAGTCTTGTTATGTTAGCTGGTGACCCTAGCATATAGGTCTAGGAAGACTTCCCTGTTCAACATCAACTTGTGAGAGGGTTTTCCAGGGATCTGCTTAGAAAATCTGACAGGACATTATCCTAGGAGGGAATGTAAATTGCATGTAGGGACAGGTTTGCTTTTATTGCCTGTTCCCCTTTTACAAGAGTCACTCTGCATAGCTGATAGGGCTTGGTCCCTCTGCTTGTTTATATACCACTTGACTGCTGTTTTCTGTTGTCTGTGTAGATTCTGAGGGGACCTGAATTCCATCAGTGGGAGAAAATTTGTAGGACCTGAATTACTGTCCTCATTTTCTTCACAATTGTGTGTTCCATCCTTTATTTTGCGTCCATTGCCCCTGGACTCTTACAAATTCTATGCACCCCAAGCTAGGTCTAAAGCATGTGTGCGCAGTTCTGAAAAAGAGACATTGGTTTAAATGGAATGCCTTTATTGAGCTGTACGTGAGGGATCCACCACTGAAATTCTTTCTTCAGAAAAGGAAGTAGGACATGAATGTCTAACGGGTGACAATGTTGAGAACACATCGATTTTAGGTACCACTGGATCTTTTGTCATATGTAGTTTCATAAAAAGAATCATGGAGACTGACACAGCCACAAACCCCAGAGCTGCGAGAATTTCTCTTGGAGAAAAGGTATGAAGTAGTAGTAAGGGCCAAAAGTACATGGCGATGGACTGATGCTTCTTTTGTAAGAGAAAAGCCAGCATGATATGAGTTTGGCAAAATAGTTAAAGTCATCACCTCACAGATACAAGATACAGGGTTTGATTCTGACCATAGGTTATTAGCTAGACTTAAAATGGCCCTTCAGGGCAATTAGCCTAGTATTCTCCCATGAATCTATGACATGCTTGTATAGCATGCAACCTAGAAAGACCAGATCCTGCACAGGCGTCAATAAAGTCTGTTTTAGATTTATCATAAACCCAAAAATCTGTAGGAGAGAGGCAGTATAACTGAAATGCTTTAAAAGAGCTTCTCGAGAGGATACCCATATTAGCAGGTTGTCAATGTATGAAAATATTTGAATTCCCTAAGTTTTGCAAAAGGGGAGAGCAGGGGTTGGCATTCTGTTAAAGCCCTGGGGCCTATATATAAACCAAAGGGTAAAGAAACTGAAAGAGTGACGAACAAGCAGAAAATTTTATAAATTTCCTGCAATAAGGATGAATGGGAAATGTGGAGATAAGCATACTTCAAATCTAAGTATACATGAAAAGCTTGTGGAAGGATGCAAGAAAGGAGAGTCTGCAGAGAAAGCATTCTGAAAGAGGGCACTTTCAGAAAAGTGTTAAGATGGGACAGAGCTAGAATGGGCCTCTATCCTCCTCCTTTTCTGAGTACCAAAAAGAGTCTGTAATAAAATATTCATCCTACATGCTGTGCAGGCACAGATTCTATTGTGCTTTGTTTGTGAAGACCTTGCAAGACTTGAAGGTAAGAAGTCCACCTGGCTAGGAGAGGGTGGTGGAGTACCTCTGAATATTTTGTAGCCATGTTGAATAAATGAAAGGGCCCATTTGTCTGAAGTCATGAGCTGCCAAGCAGAAAGAGATGAGATTAGTCTTTTTGACAGAGGGAGGGATGGACTGAGGGGTAACAACTAGCTCTCAACCTTCCATCTCCAAATTGAAGAACACTCATCTTCATAATGTGGAACAAATGGGCAAAATGTGGAACACATACTAATGACTTACTAACAACTTCAACTAGGAAGGTCATAGGATGGTTAAAATATGCTGGTTTTATTTATAAAGAAGATCCTATAATAAATTAATATGATTAATTTCTATTTACCATGGATTTCACTTAAAAAAATTCCTAACACTGAATGTGTGACAGACTCTTTCAATGTGGAACTTTGAGGAACATGAACTTTTTAAGACCCCCAAATGAGGTACGTTCCTCATAATGAGGTACACTTGAGAGGTATGGTAACAAGAGATGCAGAAAATATGCTGATTTGTCTGGAAAGGAAGACTTCCTAGATTTTGAGTCTCTAGCAAATTTATCCTAAAAATCACTTTTTTGGCATTTTCTGCCCTTCTGTGCAGACCAAGGATCCTGCAAGAAAAGGAAGTGGGCTTAGCCAAGCAGTTCTTCTGATACCTAGGAAGAGAAGTAAGGAAGACATGCTTGAAATATTGCATTATTTCCCTTGTCCTTGCAAGGATTTAAACAAGTTTGCAGTCAAAGGACCAAACAACAAATACCCATTAAGAGGGAAATCCAAATGTTAACCTTTAATAGCCACAGGAAGGGACCGAGAATGAAGCCATGCAAATCTTCTGATAACAGATTCAGTAGCTGCTGCCCTGGATAAAGTTTACACTGCATCATTACTACACTTTATAGTACGTCTTGCATCTGGGTTAGCTTGATCCACCATGGAAATAGCCTATTGTTTTGTTTCAGATACTTTAAGGTCAGACAGGGATTTGCTTAAATCACTCAGAATGGTCAACAACTATTTAGTCATTTGTATTTCGTAATTCAAAGGTCTGAAGGTCAAAGTCGCAGAGATGTAAACCTTATTTCCATGCTCATTCATGGCCCTATTTTTTTCCTCATTTTCTACATGGAGTGAGGGTGTTGTGTCAACTGAAGCCATCTCTCTCCTTTCAGTGCCACTCTCCTACTTTCTTTGGCACTCATTCCTGACTGTCACGTCTTCTCTCACAAAGTCCATCCACCCCTTTGCTGGATGGCCTTGTTTCCTTTTGCCTTCTTCCTGTCTGTCCAAAATCTTCTTCACCAGAATGTCTACTACTTTCTGAACCACCATAATCTGTTCTTTGACCTTTTCTGTAATTGGAGCTACTTTGGCTTCTGCTCTTATGTCCAAATTTCTTTGTCTTTCACACAGTGTGCATCCTACCATGTATCTCAGGCACTTCATCTCTATCACCTCTAGCTTCTTCAACTGCTCTGCCTTTACTGCCCAGGTTTCTGTACCATACAGTAGTACTGGTCACACCACTGTTTTCTGCACCTTACTTTTCAGCTTCTTTAGCATTTTTATGTCACATACTACACCTAACACACTGTACCAGTTGGCTGTGGCTCCTCTGATTCTAGCTTTGACCTCCTCATTCAGACTTTCCTTCTCCTCAGCCACTCCTCTCATATACCTGAAGCTGGTAACCTGTTACTCTAAATTCCCTTCCATCTCAATTCTCAGCTTCTTCTGAATTCTCTCATTTACTGCCATTACAAATGTCTTATTTCTACTCCGTTTCATCCCATGTGTCTTTAAGTTTACAATCTATTCAACTAGCCTTTGCTGAAGTTCTTACTCAAGAGTCTTCCTGTAATGAAACATCATCTGCATACAGCAACTTTGCTGATCTACCCCTCTGATACATTTGCTAGTGTATTCCATCATCAGTTTGAACAGCAGTAGGCTCAGAGCTGAACCTGATACAAACCCACTCCTATCGGGAACTTTTTGTTGAAACAATACACTATTCGTATTTGAGTCATTGGGTCTTTCTACACAGCTTACACTAATTCTACCAATGTTTCTAGTATTTTGAACCATTGCAGGACTGGTCAAATCAGCTTTCTTAGGACACTGTCATATTTTTCCATGTCTAGGAACGCCCAGCTGGACTCTCTCCTCATTTCTAGCTTCTTCTGAAATGTTTGTCTCAATGCAAACAATGGGTCAGCTGTGCTGCATCCTGATCTGAATTGGAACTATTTATCGCCCATCTTACTTTCTACTACTCTGCGTACTCAATCACTCACTCCAAAACTTACTCGCAATGTGACAGGAGTTTGATACTTCTGTACTGCCCATAGTTGTGAATGTCTCTTTTGTTCTTTAATACTGGCACTAGTATGCTTATTCTCCAGTCATCTGGGCTACGTCTCTCTCCATATAGATATGAGTACCCTCAGGAGCTATTTCTATCCCATCTCACCTGTGACTATAAGAGGTACTGACAGCCATGCCAAGAGAAGTGGGGTAGTGGATGTGTAACATGCCAGCACAGCTATTTTGTAGATAATTATAAGTCATTTGTATAGCAAACTGATTTCTACGATGCTTGTGCTGAAAATATCTTTGTGACGCTTGCTTGTTTGTTTTAAAGTGTATCAACAGTGTGCCCTGCTGGAAGGAAAAGAAGTGTACATGTACTATTGTAAATGAATTAAAATACGTGTTTTAACAGCATACACTGGAAGGGAAGAGGTTAATCCATCTGAATTTGAAAACTGTTCTTGAAATTAAACTACTTCATGGATTAAGCCATAAGGATGTTACTCCACAGTTTTGAATGGAGCCAGAGATGCAATGTCTGTGCTAGAAAATAGGTTGTAGCTCCTGTAGGAAGAGTGGAATGGTTTTACTGTTTTATGACTTGCAGCAACTGCAGCAAATCTTAGCAAAGCTCTATCTCTTTGTATGGTAACACATAAGTGCTAATATCCTGACAGCTTGTAGTGCTGGTGATAGTATGGGAATCAGAATTCACATAACCAGATGCATGTGATGTCACTTTGTACAGAAATAATGCTTTATATTACAGGAGAATGAAATAGGTTCATAGGTTCATACTAGGCTATCTGCCCAAGGGCATTTATAAGCCTAGCCCATAGTTATGTGGCTTTCGCCACCCCTTTAGTTTGAAAAAAACTATGCCTGTTATTTTGCTGTGCCTCTGTCAAGCAGTGACACTGAAGTAATCCCTGGGGTATATCTGCGATCTCCCATCCATTGGTCAAGATTCCTCTTGAACAAAGCCAGCGAGGTGCTCTGCCTCACATGTACCAGGATTTTGTTCCACAGCATAGGGAGTCTCTGGGTGATGAATCTGTCCCTCCAGCACGTTCTATTAATAACCGTGTCAAGGTTTAAGTCTACCGCCCTTGTGGTTCTGAGGGATCTAGATTTTTTGAGGTGAAGCATATTCATCAAATCTGGGTTTGACATGGCCTTATATGTCAGGCACAGGTCACCTCTGAGCAAGCGGTATGAGACTGAATAGAGCTGGAGTTCTTTCAGTCGGGCAGCATAAGACATATTTTTGAGACCCTTTATCCTTTTGGTGAGGAACATTTGGGGCCTTTCCAGCTGCTGCAGGTGTCGGGTCAGATACATTCCGAATGGGGCACTGTACTCAATCATAGGTCTAATGAGTGATGAGTACAGGGGGACGATGGCCTCCCTTGATCTAGATGTGAATCCCTTCATGATCAGGTGGGGAATGTAGAAGGTTTTCCTAACTACTTTAGCAACATGAGTGTCAAACGAAAGGCTACTGTCAACCTGGGTCCCCAGATCCCTGATGACTTCTTCTGTGCTCAGTGGATTGCCACCTATATGGTAGCTAGGGGTAACCTTGTTTTTCCCGAAGGGTATGACTATGCATTTCTTGGTGTTTAACTTTAGGCCATGGCTCTGGCACCAGTTATCCGTTTCTGTGAGGCCCTTCTGAAGGATATCTGTCTCAGATGTGTTTTCGACTATGGCCCAGTTTGCAGTCATCTGCAAACTTTGTCAGCCATAACCCTCCTGTGTTTGCTTGTACTTCAGAAAAGTAGATGCCGAACAAGAGTGGACCCAGGACTGAGCCCTGTGGGACACCACTTGTGACAGGCTTTGAGTCTGACATGGCTCCAGCAACTCTGACCCTGTGGGTTCCGTCACTTAGCCAGTTTGCAACCCATCTTGTGATGTATGGGTTTACATTCAAGCTGATGAGTTTTTCGATGATACCTGAGTGGGGTATTGTGTCGAAGGCCTTTGCCAGGTCGAGGTAGGCTGTATGGACTGCCTTTCCCTCATCAATGGCCTTGGTGACTTCGAAAAAGTCAACCAAGTTTAAAAGGCATGATCTGCCTTTGACAAAGCCAAACTGGGTTGGATCCAAAGTCTGCAAGTTCCCTATGTCTTTATTTATGAGTTCCATTATGATCCTCTCCATGGCTTTGCAGATAAGGCTTGTCAAGCTAATGGGACGGTAATTTCCAGGGTCGGTGGAGGCACCGCCCTTGTGAAGTGGGACCACAGTCGCCGTGCGCCACTCCTTGGGTACGTATCCTGAGGTGAGGCTAAGATTAAACAGCTGTCCTAACTGCGGGTTTAATTCCTCATTGAGTTCGTGCAGCACACAGCCGGGGACACCATCCGGTCCCATGGATGCTGTGTTTTTTGCCTTGGAGAGAGCAGTTCTCACCTGGGCGTTGGAGATGTTTGGGGGCTACAATCCTCTGGTATAGATATCTCTCCTTTTGGGGGGGGGGGGGAGAAGTTTGCACTGAACCTGTCAGCCAGTATATGTTGGCAATGTGTGTAGGTTCAGTAATCTTCATATCATTTTGAACTAATTCTGAGCATATCTGGGAGTTTCCTCCTAGGTTTCTAACATAGCTAAAGAAGGCCTTATGATTGTCTTTTGAGTCCTTGGCGATTTTTCTCTCAAAATTTGCCTTGGATGATTTTATGAGAGCTCTTAGTTTTTTACTTATAATGATCAAAGGTGTCTTACCTTTCAAGGATTTTGCTCTATCTTGTAGTAGCTTCCTCCTTTTGTTGTAGAGCTTGTTTATGGCTGGGGTCCACCAGACTGGATGCTTGCCTTTGGTACAAAGAGTCTTAGTTTTATTTGGGATTGCCTGATCCATGCAGTCCTGTAGGTGCTGGTAGAAGGCATTTGTAAGTGATTCAGCGGTTTGAGTAATGTTTACCACTGGCTCAGGGGCCTTAAAGGCGACCACACTAGTTTTTAGGAGTGTGAAGTCGGCTTCTGAGAAGTTTTTCACTGTGGTCTTTTTTACTTCAGGTGGGGGCAGGATGAGGACCTCCAGCGAGATTAGTTTATGATCTGATCTCACCAGTGAGGGGTATACTTCCGGTGTTGAACATTGTGATCCCATGTTCGTGATGATGAGATCAAGTATGTTTTCTCCTCTTGTGGGGATGGTGACTAGTTGTTCCATGGCATTTGAGTTTATGAACTCCAGGAACCTTTGGGCTAGAGTGTTTGGGCTTGAGTAGTGTTCCCAGTCTATATTAGGGTAGTTGAAGTCACCTAGTATGATGGTGTTTGGAGATACATTTATCCCCTCCAATGTTTTCAGGAAGGCCATGTGAGGTTCCTGAGTTTGAGAGGGTGGCCTGTAACATGCTACAAATTGCAGAGCAGTCTTGCCTATGGTTAACTGCACCTGGATGGTCTCCGATGCATCGTGCGTTGCCACCAACCTTGAGGTGTGGGTGTCCTTTCTGTATTCTGTCTTGGATCTGACAACAAGGACGACTTGTCCATCTTGTGAAACTACCTTATAGTCTGGAAAGAAGATGGCATAGCTAGTAAATCTGTACCAGCGTTTCCCAGGTGTGTATGTGGGGAAAAGTAAATCTCAAAGAGTGTGAGTGTGTGTGTGTGTGTGTGTGTGTGCGTATGTGCGTGTGTGTGTCAGCTACTTGGAGCAGGGACATGAAGCACTGATTTCACACAGAGAGTGCCGGAGGACTTGGCTTGGACACTCGGCTGAGGACCTAACCCTACAGCTGTGCCAGTGGGGAGACCTACTGGGGACCTGGAGGGAGACATACAAAGACACCCAGATCCCGGGCTGTGTGTGTGTGTGCCCTTTGTGCTCTTAAGGGAAATTGGGCTTAATAAAGACAGGTCTGCACATGGAAATATGATACGAAAGGTATACCTTGAGTACAAGTGGATTTACTGCTCACTTAATATGGTAAAACTAATATAGTAAAGGGTTAATATTCTTTACTCTCTATTTCCTCTATTTTTTCTATGCAACTATGGGAGTGAGGACTTGTTTTTCACACACCTTGTCTTTGAGGCTACTTTATGACTTGTTTCTCACATTCCTTCTTGTTTATGCACATGCTCAGTGACCCTGAGACTTAGCAGACAACTTGTTTTGCACATTTCTTGAAGCTTTCAGGTAACCACAGGAACTAGCAGGCTTTATTGGAGCACTCCTGGGTGCCCAGTCAACAGCTACGTTTTGTTTCAAAATAAACGTTGCTAATTCTGTGCGTGTCAACACACATAGCCTTTAAAAGATGGGACTTTCTGCTCAGACAGAAGCCTCACCTGTGAAGTGGACGCACCACCCAGGAACTTTCCCGATAGAGACTCCTGCCTGGCTGAAAGGGGGTTCCCAGTCGAAATGCTGGCAAGGATGAAGCTTTTAACTATCGGTGATGTATTAATTCTGTTATTTCTTGATATACTATGATGAATTGCTTTATTTAAGTTATACTATGTTGTTTTATATGTATTGTCTTGTTTTACTGTAATAAAGTGATTATTGCCTGATTTCTTGGTCTTGATCATTTCTAATTCTATTAAAATTAAACTCATTAGGCAATACATTTTCTTGGCATAATCGACAGGATCTGAAATGTTTAAATAAAATAACAAAGATATTGCTGCTGCAAATGTTGAAATTCCAGGATGGGATGCTGCTCCCTATGGGGTGCTAGCCACTGAGTGGTCTTGTAGTACATGTATGAGTGAAAATTGGGATATGTGTTTAAAAGATGCAGAACCTCAGTCTGTACTAACATGCTTTCAAAAGGTTCCAATAGAGAAAGAGAAAGAATTTAATGCAATTGGTAGGAGAGGTTGGATTTTGTTAGCTGCTTGCAGAAACATCAGGAAAAGTCATCTAAAGTAAATCAAATTGTACAGCTAGAAAAACAGATACATGAATTGCAAAATCAGGTTGTAATGTTACAGTGTCAAAATCGATTAACGGATAAAGTGGACATGTACCAAAATGTGTCTGAAAAAGCAGCAGAATGTGTAGTGCAATACAAACATGGAAAAAGAAGAGGTAAATTTAATAAAATGAAAGTACAAATGAGTATTGGTAAAGCAGGGATAGACTGGGACCCCGATCATTGGGATAGGGACATTTTGTTTTCTTCAGATCCCGCTGATCATTCTGATTCTGATGAAAATGAAACTGATAATTAAGCAGCTAGACCAATACTCAGGAGAAAATTGCAGTCAATGCTAATGGTGAGCTATTAAATGCACGGGAAGATTTTATTCAACAAGAAATAGGTGACATACATGACAGATTCAAACAAAAACTGGGAGAAACTGATAGCATGGGTGGTTAGGTTATATGAAACAGGGATTGCTGGTGTTAGTTTGGATGCTCATGATTCTCAAGTTTTGTCTTATAAGTTCTGACCCAACAACACAAGACCATTTTAGAAGTAATGCTAACCCACATATGACTATAATGTTGCAGCTTGTAGTGGAAGGGTGCAAATGCAAAATACCACAGAGAGGTTGATTGGCCTCCTAATAATAAACGTTGCTACAATTTGAGGGATGCAATTTAGCAGATCAAGGAAGAGGGAATGAAAACTTCTATTTTTATAGAACAGGCAAGATGCATTAATGCAATGTGCACTGTCGGTAGCGACAATAAATAAAATCATCAGTCTAGCCCCTCCATCTTACAAACACGTAATAATGACACTATTAATCAATCAAACAGGTAACCCTCTTTCAGATGTCATTGAAGCAGTTAGAAGAATTGGGAGATTGGGGACCTAAGAATAACACGGAAGATAGGAGAGAAAACAAGCAGGATGAGTGAAAGGGGGCCTCAAATCGAGTGTCAAGGAAAAAAGAAGTTATGTCTTACCATATCATTCCATCTGTGTTGTTGATCTTCATCTATTCTTGACTGATGGGTTACAGATCTGATCCTCGGAACCAATCTAGCCATTATATAGCTTGTGCCGGCCAAAAAACTCTCGAGCTAAAGGTCTACCCAGAATGCCCCTATCTACAGTACCTCAGATCGAGTTTGCGAACTTATAGAAATAAATATATATATATATATATATATATATATATATATATATATACACATATTAGATGGAAACTAAACCACCATGAAGAAGCCATGTCCAAGGAGTAGCCTCACAGAAGACCCAGGATGAAAGATCACTCTGGAAAGAGTTCCCAGCAGGAGGAAGGAGGGTGGGATATTAAGACTAGATGAAGATCGACAACACAGATGGAATATTATGGTAAGAGACAACTTCTTTATCTGGTGTTGTCAATCTTCATCTATTCTTCACTGAAGGGACAGAATCTTCAGCTACTTTAGATCTTGGGTGACCCTATGGAAGAATATTCCTGAGAACCATAGAACCAAAGGTAGCTCTTCCCCTGGAGACCAAATCCAATTTGTAATGAGTAATAAAGGTATATGGAGTAGACCATGCTGCTGCTGCATGTATTTCATCCATGGAAGCCTTCAAATGGAAAACAGCGGTGGAATAAGCAGTCACCGGCATTGTTAGTTTTAGTTTGTTTTTGTTATAAGTGAAAGTAATGCAATTATGCAATTTCTTAGCCATTTTGACAAGGTAACCCTATATACAGATCTTCTTAAGGTTGTGGCAGCGAAGGAGACAAATAATTGTTCTGATTTCCTGAAATCTTTAGGTCTATTGATGTAGAAACATAACTGTTTGTGTACATCTAACAAGTGAAGGCAGTATTCGCCTTTGTTGGAAAAATTTGGAAAGAAGATGGGTAAGTCTTCATAGTCTGATTAATGTTGGACTCTGAGACCACCTTTGGGAGAAAAGATGGCTTGGTCCTGAGTGTAACTCTATTTCGATGGAAAATGAAATAAGTCAAGTTAAAACAGCACTGTCCAAGGTGAAGAACACAGCTGCTATGGGACCTGACAATATCACTGGCTGTGTTGTATATGAACTACAGAGTGAATTGGCACCTCACCTGTGTGCCCTGTTCAGTTACAGCCTCACCTCAAGCTTTGGCCCTACTGAATGGTGCACTGCTACAGTCATCCCTCTTCACAAAGGAGGAGCGACTACAGACACTGGGAATTATTGCCCCATTAGCCTGACGAGTCTGATATGCAAAGATATGGAATGCATCATCATGGACCTAACAAACAAGGATATAGGGAATCTCCAAACTCTGGATCCTACACAGTTTGGTTTTGTGAAGAGTAGATCATGCCTGCTCAACTTCGTCAACTTCTTTGAGTCAGTCACCAGAGCTGTGGATGAAGGCAAGATGGTTCATACAGCATACCTTGATCTCACCAAGACCTTTGATAGCATTCCCCACTCAGGAATCATAGAAAACCTCACTAAGCTAGGCATCAACCCCTGTATCACTAGGTGGGTTGCAAACTGGCTCACAGATGGAACCCACAGTGTGAAAGTAGCTGACTCTAAGTCAGACTGTCGACCAGTCATGAGTGGAGTCCCACAGGGTTCGGTCCGGAGTCCTCTCCTGTTTGGTATCTACTTCTCTGAAGTACAGGCCAACACGAAGGGACTCTGGATGACAAAGTTCGCAGACGATTGCAAGTTGGGAGCTATTATTAACTCCCCAAGTGATGCTGACATACTACAGAAAGGCCTCACTAAGACCGACTGGTGTCAGAACCATGGCCTTAAGCTCAGTGCCAAAAATGTGTCGTCATCCCCCTTGGAAAAACCCGGTTCTTTTGAAATACCACATTGATAGTAGTCCACTGAACACAGAAGGTGTTATAAGAGATCTGGGAACACAGGTTGACAGCAACCTATCTTTTGACCACCACATTGCCACTGTTAAGTCCTTCTATGTAGCACATCTCATTACTACAGGTTTTGCATCCAGGAAGAAAGAGGTCATTGTCTCCCTCTACTCTTCCCTCATTAGGCCAATCATCGAATACAATGCCCCATTTAGCATGTACCTCACTAGACACCTGCAACAACTGGAGAGGCTGCAAAAGTACCTCACAAAGAGGATCCTAGGCCTTAAACACTTGTCCTATATGGACAGACTCAAAAAACTCCCAACTATTCTCTTTCTCATATCACCTACTTGGCGGCGATCTCTGCTTGACTTACAAAGCCATGTCTGACCCAGCTCTGTTAGAAATGCTGCATCTAATGAACTCCCAATCCCTCTGCACCACACACTCCAGAGAACTCAACCTCATTTCCACAATCAACAGAACATGCTGGAGGGAAAGGTTCATAACCTAGAGACTCTCCATGCTATGGAACAGACTTCCCATACGTGTCAAGCAGAGCACCTCACTGACCCTCTTCAAGAGAAATCTTGATGAGTGGATGGGAAATAGAAAATTCACCCCGGGGATTACTCCAGTTGCTCTACTCAACGGAGCCACTAGGAACTAAGGTTGGGTGGCACGATGCCAGGGTAATCCTATGGGCTAGGCTTGTAAAGGCTCCAGGGCTGTTAGCCTAGTACACACCTATGAACCTACAAGAGGGCTTTGAACACAAGGCTTGCAATTTGGATACTCATCTTACAGAGGTCAGAGCTATAAGTAGAAGCGTTTTCCAAGAGAGAAGCTTTAAATCACAAGTAGCTGCTGGTTCAAAAGAGGAAAGTACCAGTGATTGTTGAACAGTCAGGTCCCATGGGGGTAGAGGGTCTTTAGATGGAGGCTTTAATCGAATAGTTCCCTTGAGGAAGACCTTACATAGTCTATGTGAAATTAATGGTAGGTCTCCAAAGCCATTATGAAAATTAGAGATGGCAGCTAAAATGACCTTAACAGTAGAAGCGGAAGCTACTTTAGCAAAAAGGGTGGCCAGAAATTCTAGAACTTTTTCCATTTTCCACAGGAGCTGAAAGGGTCGAGGCCATTATCACAAGTCTAGACTGAAAATCTCTTCCACTTACTGAGGTACAGTTTCCTGGTGGATGGTTTATGTGATGCCAGCAAACTTTTTTCACACCAGGGATTGTATATCACTATGTCTGGTGATTAACAGAATTGGAGGAACCAAGCAGTTAGCTTGAGACTTTGAAGACTGGGATGCACCAGTCCACAAGGGTGAGGTAGAACATCTGGAACTAGGTCCATAATCCATGGACGGTGGACTAAATGAGGCCACAGGAAGGGGAACCAAATTTGTTGAGGCCAATAATGTACAATGAGGATTACTTTGCTTCGCAACCTGGCTGCTTTCTTGAGAAAGCGTGAGATCAGGGGGAAAGGAGGGAAGGCACAGAGGAGACCTGGGGGCCAATCGAGGAGAAGAGCATCTCTCAGGGACTCCCCCCTGAGGGGGGATCAGGGCAAAATGGCTTCTGCACTTGTTTTGGGGTAATGAAAAAGGTTGCAGCAAGGCTGGTCCCAGAGACAAAAGATCTCTTTCGCTATCATGGGAGTGAGAGACCCCTCGTGAGGCTTTAGAATGCACCTGCTTAGTTTGTCCACTATCATGTTTGAACTCGCCGTGATGTACATTGGTATCAGAAAGCAGTTGAAGGCAATGGCCCATTACCACACTAGGAGGGCTTCACGACACAGGGGATAGGATCTGGTTCCCCCTTGCTTGTTGATGTACCAAACTACGGACATGTTGCCTGACTGAATTGCAATTGTTCCTTGAGGGACAGCAGAGTGAAATGCTTGCAACGCTAGAAGCACCTCCTTCAGCTCGTGGATGCTGATATGCAGACTGGCCTCCATCGTGGACCATTTGACTTGGACTGTCTTTCCCAGATAATGATCCCCACCCCATCTGAGAAGTGACTGTGGTCACTATGGCTTTGGGTTGAGGAGGGACAAAGGGGGCGCCCAGAAGAATTTGCTTGGATTCCTTCCACCAGGATAGGTCCTTTTTGCAGCAACTGGTGATAAGTAGGAGATGGTTCACTGGGTGGTTTAGTATGGACCACTGATTCACTAGAAGCCAGTGCAGTAATCTCATGCAATATCGGGATAAAGGGATCAGAGTTACCGCCACTGCCATGGACCCTAATACTTGAAGCACCAGTCAAACTTCTACTTTGTGCTCAGGAGAGAATGAACTTGAGATTTTATTTTGTGCAATCTTGAGCAGTTAGGGAGGCTACGCAAGACAGAGTGTTTAGACTAGCCCAGATAAATTCCATATCCTGAGTGGGAGTCAGTTGAGACTTTGTATGACTGATCGTGATGCACAGATGCAGGAAACTACAGTTGTGTACACTTACCATAAATGTAGATGTTCGACTGTGTTCACTGTTGCAGTCATCACATTTGGGTTATCTGCTTGCAGTAGTCCTCAGTCGGCCTGATTATCAAAGTCTTGGGTCCTGTGTCAGTTGCTGTCTCATCTTCCATGACAGCAGGTAGTCAGGGGTATAAAGCATGCAGCCAACGTCATTATATCAGTTTTTCTTGCCCCAGATGTCAGGTGCCCCCATAATGGGGAGCAATTATATACAAGGTTACACCTCCAACAAAAAAGCAAATACACCAACAAGCTTTAAGCATAGTAAACAAGAATAGAGGTATAGTCCATAGAAGTCAGGGGGCTGGAGCGAGGGTAACCAGAACTGCAACAGTGAAGACACTCGAACATCTACATTTATGTTAAGTGTACACAACTGTACTATGTCCTTTGTGTTTCACTGTTGCAGTCATCACATTTGGGTAGATTCTCAAAGCCAAGGATGGGAGGAGGTAATTAGACAGCATTAGGACCAGCTATAAGGCCCTGCAAGACTGCAGTGGCAAAGCCAGCTCTGGATTTAGAAAAATTTGGCAAGTGGTAATGCTTGGTGAAGGTATGTACAGAACTCCAGGTAGCAGCTTCTAGGATGTCCCTGGTAGGGACACCTCTGAGAAAGGCTGTACAGGTAGACGCAGCCCTAGTTGAATGTGGTCTTATCCCCTGTGGGGTAGGTTTTCCATGGTGCTTATAGAAGAAATGAATGCAATGGCCTATCCACTTAGAAATGGTTTGGCTTTGAAATGGCCCTCCCCTCTGCCCCTGCAGCAAATGCAACCAGCAGTTGTTCAGATTTCCTGAGAGGCTTAGTCCTGTCCAAGTAAAATCTAAGTTGTCTGTGCACGTCCAAGGAGTGCAGTATTCTTTCCCCTTTGTTCTGTGGATTAAAAAAGAAGGTTGACAAATGAATGGACTGATTAAGGGCCACACTGGATACCACCTTGGGCATGAAGGAGGGACTGGTCCTGAGGGACACACCCTGTCAGCATGAAAGATGCTGAAAGACTCCACTGCCATGAAGGCCTGTAATTCAGACACCCTTCTTGCTGAAGTGACGGCTAGAAGGAAGGCTGTTTTCCAAGAAAGGAATTTCAGCTCTGCATTTGCAGCTGTCTCAAAGGGAGGTAGAGTGAGCTTTTCCAATACAAAGTTAAGGTCCCAGGCTGGAGTAGGGGCTCTCCTGGGTGGTCTTAAGCTTTTGGAACCTCTGAGAAATTGCTTCAACAGTGGATGAGAGAAGAGGGGCGACTCTGTATTGTAATGTGCTGAAATGGCTGAGGCATGAATTTTTAATGAAGAAAAGGAAAGGCCTTTGTGAAGCATCTCAGTTAAGTATTGAAGAATATGGGGTAAATTGGGCATTGCTGTGCCCATCCCCTGTGTTTGGCTCCGGGAGCAGAATATTTTCCATTTTTCAGCAAAGGATTTTCTAGTACTAGGCCTCCTTGCCTCCAGAAAGACATCCATCACTTACTTACTGAGGGATGGTAATGGATAGATCAGGTAATTAGCCAGGCTGCCAGGTTCAGGGTTTAAAGCTGTGGGTGCAGAATCTGGCCCTCCTGCTGGGACAGCAGGGCAGGGGTCTGAGGCAGGTGCCATGGTGCCAGCAGTGACACACTGCACAAGACGGGGGTACCAATGGTGGCATGGCCAGACTGGTGCAATCAGTATTGTCCTTGGTTTGTCCTGTTTGATCTTTAGTAGTACCTTGGACAGGAGAAGCAGAGGGGGAAAGGCATAAACAGATAGGTTTTTCCAGGTGAAGGAGAGGGCATCCACTTTCCAAGCTTGTTTGTGGGGAGTCCTTGTGCAGAATTTGTCCAATTGGTAGTTCTGGGGGTAGGCAAACAGGTCTATCTCTGGTCTCCCCCATTTGTTTCTCAACATGTTGAATATCTTTGGTTCCAGTTTCCATTCGTGTGGGTCCATGAGATTTCTGCTTAGGTCATCTGCCAGTGTATTTAGCTTTCCTGGCAGGAATTGAGCCTGTAGGTGCACTTGGTAGCTCAAGATGTGTTCGACAGAGCCATGGCTAGTCTGCAGAGAGGGTATGAGTGGGTTCCCCCCTGCTTGTTTATGTACCACATAACAGTGGTGTTGTCTGTCTTTACCAATAATTGTCCTGGAAGAATGTGGTCCTTGAAGGCTGTCAAAGCATTCTGTACAGCTAACATTTATTTTTGATTGATATGCAGGTGCATTTGATTTGGGTTCCATTTGCCCTGAATGCACTGCCCTGCCAAGTGAACCCCCCCATGCACAGTCGAATGCGTCTTTTGTTAGGGTTTGGGCGGCAGGTGGTAGAGTGAATGGGAGTCCCTTGTTTTGGTGGCAGGCCTCTGCCCACCAAAGGAACTCTTGTCTGTAGACAAGGTATGACAGGAATCATTGATTCTAGATCCTGAGTATGTTGACACCATAGGCTTTTTAGACATCATTGTAGTTTCCTCATATGCAGTCTTGCATATGGAATTAGTAGAATGCAAGAGGCCATGAACCTCAGCGCTTGCAGTATTTTTCCTTGCAGATAGCTGGGTCTTTGCGGCCAGTAATTTGAAGTAGACTGTCAAATGAACTTGTTTTTCTGGCGTCAGGTAGGCCATCTGGATATTCAAACTTGCTCCCAGAATACAGTTTGTTGGCAGGGTACAAGATGTCATTTCTTTTCGTTTATTATGTATCCCAGAGACGTTAGCAATTTCTTTACAAATACCAGATGATTTAATAGTATGTCCTGGCTTTCTGCATGAATTAGACAATCGTCCAGGTATGGGTATATTTGAATATTTCTTTGCCTGCAAAATGCAATGACTGGAGCTAGGCACTTTGTGAATACCCTGGGCGCAGTAGATAAGCCAAAGGGCAGTGCAGAGAACTGATAGCGCATGTAGCCTGCTCTGAAGTGTAGGTATCTTCTGCAAGATTCCCTTCTTGGGATGTGCAGGTAGGCTTCCTTTAAATTCAGTGTTGCCAACCAGGCATCTTTGCCTAGCATGGGAAGCAGCTGATGAAGAGTTAGCATCTTGAATTTTGGGATTACCAAAAATGTGTTTAGGATAGACAGGCCCAAGATAGGAGGCCAGGAACTGTCTTTTCTGGGTACTAGGAAAGGTCTTGAGTAGAAACCTTGCCCCCATTCTTCTTTTGGGACAGGCTAAATAGCCCTGATGCTTAAAAGAGAGATAACTTGCTTTTGAGCCTCTGCCCACTGATTTGAGGGTAGGTCTGGCCAACTGTTTGGGGTTGGTAAGGAGTGGAAGTGGAATCTGTATCCTTGGGAAACTATATTTAAAACCCATTTGTCCTGGGTATTGAGTTCCCAATTTCTGGCATGCAGGGCAATCTTTCCCCCTAAAGGAACAGTCAGTTGAGCAAGGCTTGGAAGGTTTAAAGTTAAGTCATTGAGACAGTTTACCATAGGGGGAGTCTTACTACTCCCTGCTTTGGAAGTGGGAGCCCCCCACTGCTTAGGCCTGCGAGTACCTAGGGACTGAAGCCTGTGTGTTCTGCTGGTTCTGGGTTTGGACTGAGAAGGCCTGGAAGAGGCAGGAAAGGACCAATTCTTAGAGGGCCAATGCCTACTAAATCTGGGAGGCTGTACTTGCAGGAAATTTTTAACAGTTTGCATAGATTTAGCTTTTTCCTCCATCTTTTTAAGTACTTCTTCTGCTTTGTTACCAAACAGGCGGTCTTGGTGTAAGGGAGCATCCAGTAATTTAGCCTTAACATGATACGTGCTCAGGCCCCATGCCTAAAAAACAGATGATCAAAATGGCTGAGGATTTAATTACCTTGATCAGGGGTACCCAACGCCCCCCCCCCTGCTAAGAGGCATAGGCAAGGCACTGATTATGAATCTTCAGATCAGGTTTCCAGTTCTTCAGATTCCTCTTCTGATCAGGAATTTTCTATTCCACCCTATGAGGATTCTGATGCATAGGAATCCATCCCATCTGCATCTCCTCCTGAGGATTACTCTTTTGGACAGACTTTGCATACTTTAAGGGAACATTTTCACTGGGAGAATCAGGACATCTCTGAATCAAAAAAGAGGCTTAGGTATTTCCTTCTTCTTCCTCAGCATTGGCCTTTGGCAATACCTCCTGTATTAGACATTGTTGATGATGTGTTCTCGGAATCAAGCATGGCTCCTGATTCCCTGCCTCCGGCTCCTAGTAAGCCAGACAGATATTACAGGGTTCCTGACTCCCACAAATTTCTTTTCAAAAATCTTGCTGCTGATCCTGAGACTATTTCTCAGGGTCCCAAAGGTGTAAAGGCCTCTACAGCCAAGAATCCTACCCCTTCTGATAGAGATTCCAGAGCATTGGATAGATGGGGTAAGAAGGTTTATACGTCTTCAACCTTGGCAATCAGGGCTTTAAACTGCCAGTTTCATATGCTTAAATATTAACAGCATGTTATGGGCTTACTGAAACAGAAATTATGTTGATTTCTGATTGTGTGGAAAATAAAGAGTTACAGGAATTATTGCATTCAGCAGAACAGGTTGGAAAGCATACTTTGCAATGTGGTTTTGATTCCTTGGAGGCCTCTTGTAGGGTCGCCGTTACTGGATATGTGATTAGAAGGCATGCCTGGCTCAAGGAGCAAAATCTGCCTGATCATGTTAAAGCTAAATTGTTGGATGCCCCTTTGCAGCATGATACTCTTGTTTGGTAATAAGGCAGAATAGGTTTTAAAGAAAATGGAAGACAAAGCTAAATTTATGCAAACTGTAAAAGATTTCTTGCAAGTGCAGCCACCCAGGTTCAGTAGGCACCGGCCTAATAAAAATTGGTCCTTTCCGGCGTCCAACAGACCAAGTCAGGGCAAATCCAGGTGCTCAAAAGGCTCCAGATACCAATCACAGGGTTCTTACAGGTCAAAGCAATGGGGTGCCTCCACCTCCAAATCTGGAGGAAACAAAGCACAACCCTACAGTAAGCAGTCTCAATGACTTTCCTCTGCCATCACCAAGCACGTATCTTTTGGCAGCCCTCTTGGGGGGAAAACTAGTACTTCATGCTCAAAATTGGCAGTTACCCAGGACAAGTGAGTATTAAACATAGTATCCCAGGGGTACAGATTTAATTTCCATACTTTGCCAATTCCAAATGGATGGCCGGATCTGCCACAAAACCAGTGGGCAGAAGCCCAGAAACAAGTCATGTCCCTCATGGATATGGGGGCTATTCAGCCGGTACCAGAAAAGAAAAAAGGTCAAGGTTTTTATTCAAGACTTTTCCTGGTACCCAGAAAAGACAATTCATGGCATCCAATACTGGACTTATCGATTCTGAACACGTTCCTGGACATTCCAAAATTCAAAATGCTGACTTTACAACAGCTACTGCCTATGCTAGGCAAGAATGCTTGGTTAGTAACTCTAGACTTAAGAGAGGCATACCTGCATATCCCAATAAGGGAATCATGGAGAAGATACCTGCGCTTCAAAGCAGGTTTCTTGCATTACCAATTCTCTGCACTGCCCTTTGGCTTATCTACTGTGCCCGGGGTCTTTACAAAGTGCCTGGCACCAGTAATTGCATTCTGCAGACAACGAAGCATTCAAATTTATCCTTATCTGGACAATTGTCTCATTCAAGCAGAGGACAAGGATGCTCTTCTTCAACATCTGGCATTTGTAAAAAGGCTTCTAGCATGCCTAGGGTACACCATAAACAAAAAGAAATCACAACTGGTACCCTCTCAAATAATTTCATTCCTGTGTGCAAGCTTGAATACAACTGCCCAGATGGCTTACCTCACGCCAGACAAAGGCAACTGGCAACATACTTCAAACAAATTGCAACAAAAAACCAGTTATCTGCAAGACAAATTCTGCAGGCTTTGGGTTTCATGGCATCCTGCATTCTACTAATTCCATATGTGAGACTGCATATGAGGAAACTTCAATGGTACCTAAAAAATTTATGGAGTCAACATTGTCACAGCCTAGAAACAATGATTCCTCTCATTCACTGCCTCTACAGCAGGAGTTTCTTTGGTGGACAAAGACATGTCACCAAAACAAGGGACTGTCATTCACTCTACCCCCTGCCACCCAAACCCTAACTACAGACACATCAAACTATGCTTGGGGGCACACATGGCAGGGAGATGCATTCAGGGCAAATGGAGCCCAAATCAATGCATCTGCATATCAACCAGAAAGAAATGCTAGCTGTTCAGATTGCTCTGACAGCCTTCAAGGACTTACTTCGTCCAGTACAGCTACTGATAAAAACGGACAACACCACAGTTATGTGGTACATAAACAAGCAGGGGGTACACATTCCTACACCCTTTGCCTTACGGAGCCCTTTAAGAATACGTTTATTCTTAATTTCTATCAGGGTTCTGGTACTAAAGCCCTGGTAGATAGAACACTCAATGTCAATCTGCAGAGCACCTAAACAGTAGACGCATTTTTCATGTCCGTCAGAGTTCAGAATTTTCCTGCTGCACTCCTGACACTGTTTAAAACCACTGGTAGATTTAGATTTATCTGCCATAATAGCAAGAAGCCAGAAGTTCAAAGAAAGATAGACACAATCACACAGAAAAAGGAATCCTACTAGCGAAGGTAGAAAATATTACTGATTGGTAAGTTAGAGAAAGGGAAAGAGACCAGCTATGGTAGGCAAGAAATACCAAGTGGTACAAGGTTAAGGGACGAAACAGTCACACAAAGAGAGGGTAGACAAGTTTAAAAATACTAGTGTTAACTAGAAAAAGGGTATTAAGAGGAGAAAGGTGCAAAGGTAAAAAAAATATATAGTTGTATTTAAGAAAATATACTTAGCTGCGAGAGAGAATTGGCTGACGTGTCTTTCTATAAGAGCGGCAAATGAGACCTGGGGTAATGTAGAGAAGAGCAATCTGGGTAGACCTTTAGCTCAAGAGTTTTTTGGCTGGTGTGCGCTATATAATGGCCAGATAGTTTCCAAGGATCAGAACCATAACCCATCAGTCAAGAATGGATGAAGATTGAGAACATCAGATGATATATTTTTACTGCCCTACTTAGGGAAAGAGTGAGTATGGATAAAATTGATGAGATAGATAATCAGAGTACGTGGGACCTCTATAAAAACAAAGAATTAAATAAAAAGAATGATGTCGGCAAACATGACGTGCAGGTGTCAGGAAAGGAAAAGGGGGAATCGTAAGGGAATCAAGTGATTCAGTTGAGCCAACAACCCCTTCACTCCAGTCTCAGTTGTTTCTCGATTTATCGTGGGCAACTGACATTAAATTTGATTAGTAAATTGACCAAGCTCTGGTTGAGGATAGACTTGTAAAGATGCACGACCTTATGTAGATCTTGTGATTAATTGGTGTCATAAAATGAGCAAAGAGTCCAAGCCCTGGTTGATACCAGAGCAGAGGCCTCTTTAATCTATGGTAATCCAAACTTTTTTAAAGGACAACATGTCATTATTACAGGATTACGAGGAAAAAGAATGAAGCTGTTCAAACAGTACTTGAAATGAAAACAGGGCAGTTACCTACAAAGAAATATCCTGTTTTGATTGTATCTATTCCAGAATATATAATTGGAATTGACATACTGAAAAGGTTGACTTTGAATCTTGCAGATGGCCAATATCGATTTGGCACAAAACCGTACATTTCAGCTATGTTTGTTATGGTGGGACATGTTAACATGCCCCTGGGGCAGAATTACCTTCGGCTACTAAGGTAGTGAGCATAAAACAATACTCCATTCCAGGAGGGCATAAAATGATGGGGGAAACTATTCAAGATTTACTGAATGCAGGTGTTTTAAAAACAACCACTACTGCATACAACAACCTGGTATGACCAATAAAGAAAAGTGATGGTTCATGGAGAATGACAGTAGATTATTCGTAATTGAATAAACATACTCCTCCTCTAATGGCTGCAGTTCTGGATACCATCACATTGAAAACATACAATAACATGAGGGAACTTCGTATGCTGAAACTGACAAACATCTTTCTCACCATACAATATCTGAGAAAATTATGATCAGTTTGCATTTACTTGGCAAGGTAAGCATTATACTTTTACAAGATTACCACAGGGTTGCCTACATAGCCCAACAATGTCACAGGTTAGTGGTCTGACATCTTGATGAAATGCAAGTTCCAAAGGATATACAAATATCTCATTACATAGATGACATTCTGATTCAGGGATCAGATGAAAAGAAAGTGCAGAAGCAATTGCAAAAAGTAACTAACACATGAAACTGAAGGGGTGGGAATTAATCCCATTAAAATCCAAGGACAGGCTCAAACTGTAAAGTTGGAATCGTGGGCACAGAGACTTTACCAAAAGCTAGGCAAAAGACTTTAGAATTCTCAACTCCTCAAAATAAGAGAGGGGCAAACAATTCATTGGATTGTTTGCATTTTGGAGGCAACATATTCCTCATTTAAGTCAAATACTTTCTCCTTTGTAAAAAAGTAACGAGGAAAAAGAATGAATTTGGCTGGGGAGATAAACAGCAGGCATTTGAAAGGGCTATGCAAACTATAAAACAGGCTCTTGATTTATGGCCCATGCAAAAAGGTGAAGTACATCTGCATGTATCAGTACATGATCAATATGCTCACTACAGCTTATGGCAAAAACAAGGTGCAAATTAATAATACTCATCAGATACAAAAACATTTACAGATTATAAATCACAGTATATTGCATCATGACAAATTCATTCATTTAGCAAGAAAGACTGAATCAGATACCGCACATAACTGGTGGGATACGTTCACCAGATAGTCATCGAAGGGACCAAACAGTTAAAATGGATAATATGCTATTCATTAATATTAATAACACTAGTTTTATTGACTATTTGGAATTACTATTTAACATATCGTATATACAAAAAAACTTCTTTAGTATTATTAGTTTTCTATACTTAAGTCAGTAGTCAAAGGACCGAATGTGATACGAAAGGTAAACCTTGAGTGTAAGTCAATTGACTGCTGATTTGGTATGGTAAAACTAATATAGTAAAGGGTTAATTTTCTTTATACTGTATTTTCCTCTTTTTTTCTCAATATAACTGTGGAAATGAGGCTACTTTATGACTTGTTTTTCACATTCCTTCTTGTTTTGAGGCTACTTTATTACTTGTTTTTCACAGGTTCATAGGTGTGTACTAGGCTAATGGTCATGGGGCCTTTACAAGCCTAGCCAGAGGATTACCCTGGCATAGTGCCACCAGACCTTAGTTCCCAGTCCCTCTGTCTAGTAGGGCCACTGGAGTTATCCCCGGGGTGGATTTTCTGTTTCCCATCCACTCATCAAGATTTCTATTGAAGAGGGTCAGTGAGATGCTCTGCTTGACATGTATGGGAAGTCTATTCCATAGCATTGGCAGTTTCTGGGTTATAAACCTGTCCCTCCAGTTCTGTTAATTGTGGTAATGAGGTTGAGGTCTCTGGAGTGTGTGGTGTGGAGGGACTGGGATTTCTTTAGATGTACATTTCTAACAGAGCTGGGTCAGACATGGCTTTGTAAGTCAAGCAGAGATCACCTCTAAGTAGGCAATATGAGACAGGGAATACTTGGGAGTTTTCTGAGTCTGTCCATACAGGACAAGTGTTTAAGGCCTAAGATCCTCTTTGTGAGGTACGTTTGTGGCCTCTCAAGTTGTTGCAGGTGACTAGTAAGATACATGCCAAATGGGGCATTGTACTCGATTGGCCTAATGAAGGAAGAGTAGAGGGAGACAATGACCTCTTTCTTCCTGGATGCAAAACACTTAGTAATGAGATGTGCCACATAGAAGGACTTCCTGACCACCGTGGCAATGTGGTGATCAAAAGAGAGGTTGCTGTCAACCTGTGTTCCCAGATCTCTTATAACACCTTCTGTGTTCAGTGGATTACCATCAATGTAGCAATTCATGGGAACCAGGCTTTTCCCAAAGGGGATGACGACATATTTTTTGGCATTGAGCTTAAGGCCATGGTTCTGACATCAGTCGTTGGTCTCAGTGAGGCCATTCTGTAGGATGTCAACATCACTTGGGGAGTTAATAATAACTCCCAACTTGCAATCGTCTGCGAACTTTGTCAGTCACAGTCCCTTTGTGCTGGCCTGGCTTGAGAAGTAGATACCAAACAGGAGAGGACCCAGGACCGAACCCTGTGGGACTCCACTCGTGACTAGTTGACAGTCTGACTTGGAGGCAGCTACTTTCACACTGGGGGTTTTATCTGTGAGCCAGTTTACAACCCACCTAGTGATATAGGGGTTGATGCCTAGCTTAGTGAGTTTTTCTATGATTTCTGAGTGGGGAATGGTATCAAAAGCCATGGCCAGATCAAGGTAGGCTGTACGAACCACCTTGCCTTCATCCACAGCTCTGGTGACTGACTCAAAGAAGTCGACTAAGTTGAGCAGGCATGATCTACCCTTCACAAAACCAAACACTGTGTGATCCAGAGTTTGGAGATTCCCTATATCCTTGTTTATTAGGTCCATGATGATGCGTTCCACAGCTTTGCATATCAGGCTTGTCAGGCTAATGGGGCGATAGTTTCCAGGGTCTGTAGTAGCTCCTCCTTTGTGGAAAGGAATGACTGCAGCAGTGTGCCATTCTGTAGGGACAAAGCCTGAGGTGAGGCTGTGAATGAACAGGGCACACAGGTGAGGTTCCAGTTCATGCTGTAGTTCATGTACAACACAGCCAGGGATATTGTCAGGTCCCATAGAAGATGTATTATTGGCCTTGGACAGTGTTGTTTTAACCTGTGCAGCAGTAATACTGGGTGCCTGGCAATCTACTGGTATTGTGATTGGTCCTTGGGGGGGGGGGTAAAGTTGGCACTGTCACATTCCTTCTTGTTTTGAGGCTACTTTATGACTTGTTTTTCACACTCCTCCTTGCTTATGCACAAGCTCCGTAATCCTGAGACCTGGCAGATAACTTGTTTTGCACATTCCTTGATGTTTTCAGATAACCACAGGAAATAGCAGGCTTACTTAGAACATTCCAGGGCATCCGGCCAACGCCTATGTTTTGTTTCAACAATCTTTGCTAATCCTGTGCGTGTCAAAGGGTACAGGCACCTAGGCAGTGAGACATTTCCCTGTGGTACATTTGACTGGGAACACATGGCTGAAGTGACATCCAGCTGCAGAGAAATATGGCTGTTTGCAAATTCCCTGTGGGAAAAGAGAAGCACACACTGCCATGCCCACCAGCTTTAATAACCAAATGCACAGCAGGAAAACAATGTCCATGGCCCCCAAGAAAACATGAGACAGCAGGCAATATGTCAGTCATCAGCAGCAGGCTGACCAGAGGGCATGTCAGTGGCAGTAAAAATGCAGTGCACAATGGGCAGTGCCTTTATAATTGGTGTGTGTGGACCACTACCCCCTTCACAGTGTCTAGGGAACATTACCTAAAATGCGTACTGGAGCATAAATGTGACTACAGTAGCCTACAGGATTTCCTCCATGCTGTAGCACACGTCTACATGTTGTAGTTACATAAGCATATACTGTACACTGGGCACAACACACATTACTTCTTCTGCCTTCATGCATTTGGTTACTAAAGCTGTGGGCATAGCAGTGTGTGCTTCTCTTTGCCCACAGGGAATTTGCAAACAGCCATATTTCTATGCAGCTGAATGTCACTTCAGCCAAGTGTTCCCAGCCAAATGCACCACAGGGAAATGTCTCGCTGCCTAGGCGCCTGAACCCGTGTGTCAAAACACATAGCCTTTAAAAGATGGGACTTTCTACTATGGGACTTTCTACTCAGACAGAAGCTTCACTTGTGGAGTGGACGCATTGCCCAAGAACTTTCCCGATAGAGACTCCTGCCTGGCTGAAAGGGGTCATCCCAGTTGAAGTGCTGGCAAGGATGAAGCTTTTAACTTTATTGGGTGACAAATTAATTCTATTTTTTAATATACTATGATAAATTGCTTTATTTAAGTTATACTATGTTGCTTTACACGTATTGTCTAATTTTGCTGTAATAAAGGGATTATTGCTTGATTTCTTTGTCTTGATAATTTCTGACCCTGTTAAAATTAATCTCATTGGGCAATACAGGAAATACTGAGTGTATCCAATTGTATTCCAGGTAAACATCCATCTTCAGTGTCAGCGGAGAGGATTCAGGCTCCTTGATTACTGGCCCAGAGTGGGGACATCACACAGTGGTGACCAGTAATGTGGATATTGAACTTCTTTACCTGTAAGTAGTTGTCACTAAAGGTGTATTCTCAAGCAGCCACAAGGCGAACATGCAGAGTTTCATTTCACAACAGTTATTTATTTGTATATTTTTGTTAGTTTCGTCAGTCAGGAAAAGCAGGCAAAGATGTCAGCAGAAACCAGTTAGCCAAGGTGTGTGAAGCCAAAGGACTGGTGCATGCCAACCTAACTAAAGAGGAAATGATTTCAGTCTTAGTCATAGCTACAACACAGACCAACAACCAGGAGGATAACCAGGCTGGTGATGGGAATTTGCAGCCCTTAGAAACAGGGCAGTTCAACTTTTCCTCAGAGGACTTAAAAATCCATCTGAAGTTAGAGACTTGAACTGGAGGCCAAACACTGGGAACTAGAATCAGCACAGAGATTGTGGCATTGAGACCGAAGAAAATGAGAAGCAGTGTTAACAAGAGGGGGAGATGCTGACTCTTCGTCAGGGTCATGGAAGTAATGGGGAAGGGAATAACTGAACCACAGAAGCAATAAAGGTCAGTAAATTTCTTCCACAATTTACAAAGACTGATAATTTTAATAGTTTCATTCATATATTTGAAAAGGTATGTAAACAGTATAATGTTGACCAAAGACTCTGGGTATGGTTACTGATCCCCTTACTCCATGGTAAAGCTGTAACTGCTGTTTATAAACTGTCTGAAACTGACTGCTTAAACTATGACACAGTTAAAAAAGTGTGTGCGATTATATTGCTGAGTTAAATACTTATTTTCATAGGTGGGTGAGTGGGTGTCAGGTCACAACTTTTGAAGGGCTGGCAGACCTTTTGGTGAAGGAACAAGCCCTTAGCACTTTGCCATGAGGACATGACAACCTGGTTGGCAGATCAAGAATGCAACTCTGCAGATGAGCTGGGAAGAAACGGCATCTCTATTTAGCAACCAAGGCATCACTGCACAGGAAAGGGATACCCAGTGCTGCACATGGATATAAGGAACACATGTTGGGCAGCCTACACTGACCCAACAGAGTCCGTCAGTAACAGGGGAAGCCACTAGTTCAGGTACACGGAAAGGATCAAGGGTTAAAAGTAGCATATAAATGTCCATGGAGGCAAGATGGGGGGAAAAAAGGTGGGGGAGCCAGCAAATGGGAATAACAGTAGGCTAGTAGTAAGCTATCTCAAGACAACAGAGGTACCAAACTATCGCAAGAGGTTATATCCTATATTAGCGGATGGAAAACAGACCACTGCTAAGAGAGAGAGACTGACCTAACCATTCTGAAGCCTCCAGTGGCTAAAGTGGTACTTGCTTGGGCAGTCCACTCTTGTCAGGGCTTTAGGGGGGACCCCATTCCAAATGTCTTTGGCCAGGGTTCACCTTGAGTGGGAGGGTGGAAAATGACGCAAGTAGTTGTGTTTAAGGATATTCATGTAGATGTCTTGACAGGGAATGATTTTGATAATACAGTACCTTCTGTGCATGCAGTTACATGCAGTCAGGCTTGAAGACAGGCATGTGGGTCTGGTAGACTGGGGAGACCCAGACAGACCTCACAACTGAAGCCAGGGTTGATGATGTGGCTATTTCAGGGAGGAAGCTACTCTGTAGCAGTGAGCCTGAGAGTGCTGGTAGGTACTGATGCTCCTCGGACAGAGTGATTGCAAGAGCAGAGGGGAGTGGTAGTACCCAGGTTGAGAGAGAAGCAACCCTGTCAGAGGATACCAGACTTCCTATGGACGGATAGCTGGGAAGAGTCACAAAAGTAGAGCGGAGACAGGCTCAGCTTTCAGACCCTAAGCTAAAGAGGTTTGAGGGAGGTGACTAGGGAAGCACTTGATCTCAAGGAAAAGGGAGTCTGTATCCTAGAACAAAGGGTTACTGTATAGAAAGTGGACCCCTGAGGGAGGGCTAGAGGGTGAGGTAATACAGCAGTTGACAGTGCCTACAGCCTACTGCCTGGCACTTCTAGCCATAGCCCATGACATTCCTTTTGCAGGTCATATGGGCATAAAGTATACCAAGAGATGTATTATGCAGAACTTTTATTGGCCTGGGATTGTAAGGGATGTAACAGAGTACTGCAGGACCTGTGAGCAGTGCCAAAAAGTAGGCAAGGCAGGAGACAAGGTCAAAGCTCCTTTGATGCATTTGCCTGTGATTTAGGAGCCATTTCAGAGGTTAGCTATGGATATTGTAAGGCCTCTGAGTACCCCAAGTTCCACAGGGAAGAAGTATAGCCTAGTGGTAGATTATTATGCTACTAGATACCTTGAGGCAGTGGCTCTGTCCTCCATCAAGGCAGAAAAGGTTGCAAATGTTTTGGTACAGATTTTCAGCAGGGTAGGCTTCCCAAGAGAAATGTTGACTGACAGAGGTGCCAATTTCATGTCAGACCTGCTGGTTTGTCTGTGGAAGCACTGTGGGGTGAAGCACCTAAAGACCACCCCCTACCATCCCCAGACTAATGGTATTGTGGAGAGGTTAAACTACAATAAAGACCAATCTATTGGCATTTGCAGACCATTTTAAGAGAAAGTAGAACAAATATATGCCCCATCTGTTGTTTGCTTACAGAGAGGTACCCCAGGAATCCACAGGTTTTTCACCCTTTGAGATGCTGTATGGGCACAGGGTGAGGGGACCTTTAGATTTGATTTTGTGATGAGTGGGAGGGTGAGTGTGAATCCCCAAGGAGTCTGTTGTGGAACATGTTCCAAACCTCAGGACGAGGCTTAGAGACCTCACGAGCTTGGCCTAGGAGAACCTGACAGCAGAAAAATGTCTGGCGTGACATGAATGCTCAAGCTAGAGACTAAGCTGTAGGACAGTAGGTTATGGTTCTCATTTCTGTCAGACGCAATAAGCTTCAGGCAGCTTGGAAGGGACCCTTCAAAGTGGTAAGGAAGGTCAGGGATGTTAACTACATGGTAGAACTGCTAAGCAGGAGGCAGGGGCACAAATTGTGCCAAGTTAACATGATGAAACCTTACCATTATAGTGAGGCCCGGGTGCTGAGTATTTGCAGTAGGAAAAAGAAGGAGTCTAAAGGGGATCTATGGCTACAGCAATCCAGGCAGCAAAATGCCAAGTTACTACGGTGGAACCTAGGGCTGCAGGCAATATGACAGTGCAGTACTGTAGTGCAGGCAGATGAGATCTCAAGACAGGGGATGGGGTTATGTACTCCCAGATAGGCTCATTCCTCTCAAGCAATGTTTCTCAAGGGGAACTTGAAAAACTAGCTTGAGTCTTCAAAGGGGGGAGAGATGTGATGATGAGAGGTACTGCCAGCAATGCCAGAAGAAGTGGGATTGTGGATGTAACATATGCCAGCACAGCTAGCTGAAATTTTGTAAATAATTCTATGTCATTTGTATATTAAACTGACTTTTACAGATGCTTGTGTGCTAAAAATATACTTGTGAGGTTTAAACCACAGTAGCATCAATGATACTACTTTTTTACTGCTTTTTATCTGAATGTTTGGTCTCCTTATTCCTTGTTTTGTTCTTTGATGCTACTGTGGTTTGGATTTGGGATTTTATTTCTCAGCGCACCATTTATTCGAGCTGCTACCTTGTTTGAGATGCTTGTAAGGTTTGCTTGTGTTACAATGCATCAACAGTGCACCCTGCTGGAAGTAAAATAAATGTACATGTATTACTGTAACTGAATTAAATGTATATGTTTTAACAGCATATACTGGAAGGCAAGAGGTTACTCCACCTGATTTTGAAAACTATTCTTGAAATTAAATTACTTTACAGATTAAGCCATAAAAAAGTTATTGAACAGTTTTGAACGGAGCCAGAGACACAATGTCTGTGCTAGAGAACAGGATATAGCTCCTGTAGGAAGAGTGGAATGTTTTTATTATTTTATGACTTCCAACAGCTGCAGCAATCTGAGCAAAGCTCTATCTGTGTGTATCGTAACACAAGTGCTAAAAATCCTGTCAGCTGCTAGTATGGGAACCAGAAGTCAGATAACTAGATGTATGTGATGTCATTCTGTACAGAAATAATGTTTTCTATTACAAAAGAATGAAGTCTCAGGGGCATTCTGTATTCTGGCTTGGATCTAACAACAAGGACCACTCCACCCATCTTACCTTGCTCTATTCAGTAAGTAGGAGTAGTAATTCTCTAGATCAGTTAGGAAAATATAGTGAGACCGGCTAAATACTTTTTCCCTTTATCTGTTATTTTTAATATTTCCTGTGACTGAAACTTTGGTGTTTACTGTAAATAGATATGTAGTATTTTCATGTGTTTATTTATTATTAAATATATTTGAACTTTTCATTGTGGCTGGTCCTGTTTAGAAAATATTTAAGCTTTGGGAGTATTTGCATATATTTATTTGGTGATAACTGTGGCCACTCCTGAAGCCTAGCTGTTTGGTCAACATTGCCATTTGTATTAACTTCACTCAGTACAACTGGATACCCTTTTAAAAGCCTTATAGTACCAGACTTGTAGCAGTGAAACTACCTCATAGTCTACACAGAAGGTGACATAGCTAGTAAATCTGTGCCAACCTTTCCCAGATGTGTGTGTGTGTGTGTGTGTGTGTGTGTGTGTGTGTGTGTGTGTGTGTGCCAGCTACTTGTGGCAGGAACACGAAGCATTGGTTTCACAGAGGGTGCTAAAGGACTTGGCATGAACACCCAGCTAAGGACCTAACACTACAGCTGTGCCAGCCTGGATCCTTACTTTGGACCTGAAGGGAGACAGAGACACCCAGACCCCAAGCTGACTGTGTGCCCCGTGTGCTCTTAAGGGGAAATCATGCTTGATGCAGAGAGGTCTGCACCTGGAAATACTGACTGTATCTATTTGTATTCCAAGTGAGCATCCCTCTCCAGTGTCAGTCATGATGATTCAGGCTTCTTGATTACTGGACCACAGGGGGGACGTCACATCATCCAACATCTTTATCATATCTTCTATGATCTCATCTGAGCCTACTTTCACTTGACTTTGATTTCCTCAGCATTGTTCTTACTACTTTAAGCTCCTCCTCTTCTCTCATCATATGCTGTGTCTGGGGAAATACAGCTTTTGTGGGGTTTTTTTCATTCAGTACTCCTTCTACTTACCTTTGATGTCTTGGTGACTGGTGAACAGGTTTATTGGCATCCTTTATGAAAGGCATCTGACTATCTTCTTTATCTTTCTGTCTTTGCATTGCAACCTGATACAGGTTTCTTTGTGTATCTATTGAGTCAGTTTCCAGAAGCTGATAAAGTGCCTTTTATGCCTTGTTCTTTCTTACTGTGACTCCTTTCTTAGCCAACCAGTATTCCTTCCTAGCCTGGTCCATTTTTTCCATCTCCCACTTTTTCCAGCACTTATCCTTTCTTTTGAGGACTTCCTGGACTTCTGCATTCCACTACTAGCCACCTCATTTCCATACCTGGCTCGGCCACATATCTGATCATTAGTCTTGTCTTCACACATGCTGTTTTGAGGTGCTGACATTCTTCTTCAACTCCAGATATTTTCTCTTCTTCTTGAGGCTAGAGCCCCTAGTAATATTCTGAACTATTGTACTTTCTCTCCAGTGAAATTCCAGGTCTTCAGTCTGGTGTCTATCAATCTTAGAGCCTTTTCTGACCACTGCTTACAGCTAAATGTGGCAATGAGTGATTTATGCTGTTGGACAGCTGTTTTACTGGAGAGGACTTTGCAATCACTGATTTCACCTCTCATGCCCTTTCCTTACTAGGACTACATATACCCATGTTGCATGTTGGCCACTTTTGTACGTGATCTTGTGACTGTCTTGCTTTCTGAACCATGTGCTGACTACCATAAAGCCATGTGCCAAACAGAAGTCTAGAATGTCCTCTCCTTTATTTTTCCTGCTGCCTCACCCATGTGGACCCAAGAGTTCTCATATCCTGGTCTGTCTGTACCAATATGTGCATTCAGGTCATCCATTATCAACACCAATTCATGCTGTCTTGCTATATTCTAGTAGGTCCTGCTACTGCAGTCTGAATGCATTCGTTTCCCCACTATTACAACTCTGCTGTGGGCATAGGCTAACATTATGAATACTGCCCTATCAATAAACTGGAGTCTGATTGCCATGAGTCTATCACTAATTCTGATGACAATCCTCACTGCCTTCCTAAGCCTCTCCCTCACCACAATTATCACACCACTTCTAGCCTGTCCTCCTCCTGCATAGCAGACTCTGGATCCCAAGTAGAGTGGCTTTGCTGCACTGCCCTTCCATCTTGTCTCCTTGACATATGGGATGTCAAGCCTTCTCATTAACATCATGTCATCCACTTCCTAGCTCTGCCCTCTCAGTGAGCCTATTTTGAGGGTAGCGATACTTAGTTCATGTTTGGCACACTAACTGATTTTATGTCCAGCTTTTGCTCCACAAAGCTATCACAGGTAACCCAAACCAGGCAAATGGACACCAGATGGCCAGTAGTTTATTGACACAGAGCTGCTAAGCTTCATGGCATAGAGTAGAGTAGGCTGGGTCCTGAACATATTTACTGCTGACAAATACTCATATCCATTTGGTGGCACTAGTCATCATGACTGAATCACCTAGAGACCTATTTTTACACTATCGAGTGGCTAGACCCACCACAGCATACAGTCTATGAGCCACTTTTTCCGATCTTGAGGATACTGCGCACCACAGCAGATGCCCAATGCAGTTGGTCTGTACAAGTCTTCCCCCTTTAGGGCATCATCTAAAGTCTGTGTTAATGCCCACAGCTCTATTCTTGGGTGAGATGAAAACACTCAGTATGTTTTTCACAAATGGGAGGACCTCCAGAGAGAGACATGCAAAATCTAAACAGGCAGTGGCCGGAGGTCAGGATCGAATCTTGTATCTTGTGCATGGGAGACGAAGACCTTAACCATTATGGCAAAGGATTTTTATATAAAAATGAACTTTAGGTTTTCATGCATTTTACAGAACTTATCAGGTCTCTTATGGGCTGAAGGCTGAGTCAGGCAAATCCAAAAGTAGGGGAAATGGAAGCGGCATAGGGGCCCCAACCTCCAGTAAATTGTAATCTTCCTCTTGCACATCAGACAGTTGCCTGGATTTCCACTGAAAATGATTTATCATTCTGTGATGGTTTTTCCCAAAGGGGATTTCCTAAACAGGTGAGTCAGGAAATAAGCTCTCCCCATCATCAGAAGCCATTTGGCCAGGGGGAGTGAATGTGAAATAAGTAAGCCAGGAAACATTCATCCAAAATGGAATGTGCCTCATCCTCCTGAGAAGATGACTTATGATGTCTCTTCTGAGGGGACAGAAGCAAAAGGGGAAGTGGATAGAAAAGGAGGAGGTTTGATAGCCAACATGACCTTAAATAGGCCTTGAGAAAATTCCATCCATTCTTTTTTTCTGGGACATATGAGAAGGTGAAATACTTTGCCTTCTGTTTCTTCTTCTTGGGAGTGACATCTGTTTTAGAGAAATGTGGTGGATCTGAACCTTGACGTACTTGTATCTAAAACCCAGGCACCTCTTCATGAACTAGTGTTTAAGAGTTGCCCTCTGGTCTTTCCAAAATTATAAGCCTAGACTCCCCCTTCTCCACTATATTGGTTTGGTCAGTCATATCAGCCATGACAGGGTCAGATGACATACCAGCCTCTAGCAGGGTCATGGGAGAGGAAGCCTGAGAAATTATCAAATGTACAGTGAGGCTCTTGCAAAACCTCAATGGATAAATCCAAGTCCGACTGGGCAAATGAGGAGTCAGGCTTAGAAATTTATCTTTTGGAATAAGCAGGACATTAAATGCTGAAGGTTCTCCCACTTTACACTGGGCAAGGTGCTTTAAGCACAGAGTCTCTAAAAAGGTATTAAGACAGCAAAGATGTGTAGTGTTTTTTGGTACAAATGACTGGCACATCTAGTAATTCTTATAGTTATGTTCTGTTCCAAGACAAAAATTAAGAGACATTGGGAGTGGAGATCCTTACAAAGAATCTGCCTACCACAACTGCATGTCACCCTCTTTGCTGACATCCACCAGATTATAAAGAAAACAAGGAAGGTTCCACAATGGGGCACTTATCTGAGCAAGGGAAGGCAAGAATTATCCCAATGGCCAAACATGGGAGCAGACCCACAGGTGCAAGACCTATATTCAGACTTGTGGCAAGATAGTCAGAGGATTTCATGCTCATAGTTCTGCTTATTTATCCTTACACCCACAAGCTTAGGTCATACATCGCACATATTAGCTGTATGGAAGGTCATGGTTTTGGTACCCCAAGATGGATGCCCAGGTTATTTGATGAGATAACCCAACAGTACTGGAATCCTGCAACAGTGACATAAGGAAAGGATATCATAATTTAATTTGAAATGAGAAAACAACTTTGAGCCTCATTTTGGGGATTTGGTCATAGGCTGGTACTAGGCTACCGGCCCTAGGGCCTATACAAGCCTAGCCATAACAATTCCCTGGGTATTTCTTCCCACACTATTTACTTCCCTGGACCCCTGTCTAGCAGGGTGACTGATGTGATCCCTGCTCCTATCCAATCGTCAAGGTTCCTTTTGAAGAGGGCCAAAGAGGCGCTCTGCTTGACATGTATGGGCAGTCTATTCCAGTATCTGGGGAGTCTCTGGGTCAGGAACCTATCCCTCCAGCATGTTTTGTTTATTGTGATGACAAGGTTTAGATCCCTGGAGCGTGTGGCTCTGAGGGATTGGGATTTCTTTAAGTGTAGCATGTCCAACAGCTCTGGGTTTAACATGGCCTTGTATGTTAAGCAGAGATTGCATCTGAGTAGACGATATGCGCCAGAGTATAGCTGGAGTGTTTTTAAGGTGGTCAGTGTAGTGTATCTGCTTTAGGCCTGTGATTCTTTTAGTGAGGTATTTCTGCAGCCTTTCCAGTTGTTGCAGATGCCTTGAGAGGCACATATCAAATGGGACGTTGTATTCTATAATGGGTCTGAGGGATGAGTACAGTTGGACAATGACCTCCTTTTTTCTGGATGAAAAGCATTTAGTGATGAGGTGTGCCACATAGAAGGATTTCCTGACTGTTATGGCAATATGTTTTCGAAGGTGAGATCACTGACCACCTGTATCCCTAAGTCTCTTATCGCACTTTCGTTGTTTAGTGTACTGCCGCCTATGTGGTAATTCACGGGTACATATTTTTTCCCAAAGGGGATAACTATACATTTCTTGGCATTCAGCTTGAGCCCATGGCTCTGGCACCAAGCATCTGTTTCTGTAAGGCCCTTACGTAGAGTATCCACATCAATTGGGGATTCAATAATGGCTCCCAGTTTGCAGTCATCTACGAACTTTATTAGTCAGAGTCTCTTAGTGTTGGCCTGTACTTCAGAGATGTAGATGCTAAACAAGAGCAGTCCCAGGACTGAACCCTGAGGTACTCCACTTGTCACTTGGCTGGAGCTGGATTTGGAGTCGGCTACTTTTACAGGGTGGGTACTGTCAGTAAGCCAGTTGGCAATCCATCGAGTGACATAGGGATTAATGCCCAGCTTAGTAAGTCTATCTATGATTCCAGAGTGGGGGAAGGTGTCAAAGGTCTTGGCGAGTTCCAGATAGGCTGTGTGGTCCGCCTTACCCTCATCCACAGGTCTGGAGACTGACTTGAAGAAGTCAATCAGGTTCAGGAGACAAGATCGGACCTTCACAAACCCAAACTGGGTGGGGTCCAATGTTTGAAGGTTGCCAATGTCTTTGTTTATCTTCCATAGGTTCATAGGTATGTACTAGGCTATCGGCCCAAGGGCCTACGTAGGCCTAGCCAACAAGGTTCCCTGGCTTACGCCACCCAAGAAAGTTATCTTCCTGTGTCAATGTCGAACAGAGACATAGAAGTGATCCCCTGGGTGTATTTCCTATTTCCCATGTACTCATCAAGATTTTTCTTGAAGAGTGCTAATGAAGAACTTTGCTTGACATAGATGGGTAGCCTGTTCCAGAGTATGGGAAGTCTCTGGGACAGGGATCTATCCCTCTGGCATGTCCTGTTTATTGTGGTGACAAGGTTTAGGTCCCTAGAGCGTGTAGCTCGGAGAGATTGGGATTTCTTTAGGTGTAGCATGTCCAACAGCTCTGGGTTTGACATAGCTTTATATGTTAGGCAGAAATCACCTCGGAGTAGGTGATATGCTATGGAGTAAAGCTGGAGTTTTTTGAGGCGGTCAGTGTAGGGCATTTGTTTGAGGCCAGTAATCCTCTTTGTGAGGTACTTCTGTGGCCTTTTCAGCTGCTGTAGATGTGTTGTGAGGTACATTCCAAAAAGGGGCATTGAACTCTATAATGGGTCTAATGAGTGTCGAGTAGAGGGGAACAATGACCTCTTTTTTCCTGGATGAGAACCCTTTTATGATGAGGTGTGCCACGTACAAGGACTTCTTGACTACTGTGGAGATGTGACGATCAAAGGAGAGACTACTGTCCACCTGGGTCCAAAGGTCTCTTATCATGCATTCAGTGTCAAGTAGATTGTTGCCTATGTGCTAGTTCATGGGTACAGAGTTTTTACCAAAGGGGATGACACTGCACTTTTTGACATTGAGCTTGAGGCCATGGCTCTGACACCAGGCATCTGTCTCAGCGAGGCTCTTCTGTAGGATGCCCACATCATTTGGGGACTTGACTATGACTCCTAGTTTGCAGTCATCTATGAACTTCATTAGCCAGAGGCCTTCTGTGTTAGCCTGTACTTCAGAGAAGTAGATACCAAACAGGAGAGGTCCCAGGACGAAACCCTGTGCTACTCCACTTGTCACTGCTTTGAGGTCAGATTTGAAGTCTGCAACTTTTACAGTGTGGGTTCTGTCAGTGAGCCAGTTGGCAACCTATCTTGTGACGTAGGGATTTATACCTGGTTTAGTGAGTTTAGCTATAACTCTAGAATGGGGGATGGTGTCGATAGCCTTTGCGAGGTCAAGATAGGCTGTGTGAACCACCTTACCCTCATCTACGGCTTTGGTGACTGCCTCAAATAAGTCGATTAGGTTCAGGAGGCATGGTCTGCCTTTCACAAACCCGAACTGGGTGGGATCCAGAGTTTGGAGGTTACCAATGTCTTTGTTTACGAGTTCCATGAAGATACGTTCCATGGCCTTGCAGACCAGACTCGTCAGGCTAATAGGTCGATAGTTCCCGGGATCAGTGGTGGCTCCCCCTTTGTGGAGTGGGATAACTGTTGCTGTGTGCCATTCAGTGGGCACAAAGCCGGATGCGAGGCTATTATTGAATATGGTGCTTAAGTGGGGAGCCAGTTCGTTCTGAAGTTTGTGTAAAACGCAGCCTGGGATGTTGTCCGGATGCATGGATGCTGTGTTTTTGGCTTTAGAGAGTGCAGCTTTGTAATTACAGGGACTCCGCATTTTTCCTGTATAGATATTGGTCCTTTTGGGGGTGAGAGGAGGGTGGTAAAGTTAGCACTGAACCTATCTGCCAGGATGTTGGCAATATCAGTTAGTTCTGTAATTTGTTTGCGTTTGTGCTACAACTTGGAGCAGATCTGGGTGTTGCCATCGAGATTCTTGACATAGGTATAGAATGCTTTGTGGTTGTCCTTGGAATTAGTGGCAATTTTGTTTTCGTAGCTAGCTTTGGAGGATCTTATAAGGGATCTCAGCTTCATACTGAGGCTGACCAGGGGGCTCTTCCACTCATGGGATTTTACTCTCTTTTGCAACAGTTTCTCCCTTCTGTTGTACAGTTTGTTTATGGCAGGGGACCACCAGATTGGCTTCCTTTTTTTGGAGGATAGCATCTTAGTTCTGTTTGGGATAGCACGATCCATGCACTCGTGTAAGTGCTTATAGAGTGCATTTGTGCAGGATTCAGCAGTTGTAACTGTATTGTCCATCTGCATGGGTGCCATGAAGTTCACCACTTCTGTCTTAAGAAGCATGAAGTTGGCTTTGGAGAAATTTTTTACTGTGGTTTCCTTAATGGGGGGTGGGGGCAGGATGTGGATATCAAGGGTGATTAGCTTATGGTCGGATCGGACCAACGAATAGTTGACTTCAGGTGTGGAACACCGGTCACTCATGTTGGTAATGACTAGGTCTAGGATATTGTTGCCCCTGGAGGGGGTGTAGATAAGTTGATCCAGGGCATTGGAGTTTATGAATTCCAGAAAGTGTTGAGCTAAGGAGTTGCTACACGAGTAGTTTTCCCAGTTAATGGTGGGGTAGTTGAAGTCGCCCATTATTAGGGTGTTTGGTTGAACCCTAATATTTTTCAGTACATCAAGAAAAGAGGAGTGGGAATCCTGGGTCATAATGGAGGATCTGTAGCAAGCTACAACTTGGATTGCAGTTTTGCCCAGGGTTAGTTGCACTTGGATAACCTCGGATGCATTATGCTGAGCAACTAGCCTGGAGGTGTGGATATCTTTAATGAATATGGACACACCTCCGCCTTTGGTGTTTCGGTCCAGGTTACATGGCCGAAAAGTGGTATGAGTTATAGCCTGGTAGTGCAGGGGTGCTCTCTAGAGCCTTGAACCAGGTCTCAGTCACTGCACAGATATAGATGTTCTCCATTTTAAGGAGTGCCTCGAGTGAGTGCATTTTGAGATTTAGACTTCTAGCATTGAGTAGCATTACCCTCAGTTTTTGCTTGCCTGTTCCTGTTATGGTGGTGAATTTGTTATTTGAACCTTGCCTAAAAGAGACACTATAGGGGCAGCAAGAGCCTTAGCCAGTATCCTGAATCCCAGGGGCGACAGGTGCAGGCCATCTGTGGCAAAGCATCGTGGTCTGTTGACCATGTCATCCCAAGCAGACAGATACTGGATCCCCTTAGAGTGACACCAGAAGCTTAGCCAATTGTTGAAGTCAATCATTTTGTCTTTGTACTACGGTATCATTCAGGGCGATGGCAGAATGCTACTCAGGGCTAGGGTCATACCTGCCTGGGCTACAAGATCGGAGAGCTCTTCCATGTCTCTTTTCATGTAGTCCAGGGAGGTACGTCTCAGGTCATTCACACCAACATGGACAATGACAGAGTCATATTTGTACTTGTTGTGGAGTGACCTGAGTGCGTGGGTTATGTGGCGGATCTTGGCACCTGACAGGCAGCTGACAGTAACCTTCTCCTTGTTTAGCCTGGTAAGTGGGACATCAGTGTGCCTGACTACAGAGTCACCTATGACTAGTGTGTTGGGTAAGTTGTTTTGCCTTACTGGCTGTGGTTGAGTGGCACACGAGTCTGTGGGCTATGTGTCATTTGGGTTGTGTTGGGGGATGGAGGTTGCTTGCGTTTCTGCTTTGGAGGTCTCTGTTGCTTAGACAGATTATTATTGAGAGCCTCTGCGAATGTTTTTGTGTTACTATGTGTGAATTTTGGTGGTGTAGATTTAGTGAGACTATGTGATGAGTGTGGTGTGGTGCAAATGTTTAACTTCTCCTTATGACTGTCAAGTTCAGTCTTGGTTAGAGAGAGCTTTACCTCCAGTTTGGCTAGATAAGTGCATCTCTCACAGGTTGTAGTGTTGGATGGTAGGAGGAGAGCGTTGTCTGTGTACATGAGGCAATTTCTACATTGCCTCAAGATGCCCAGATTCATCAGAGAGAACACTGGGAGCTGACCCTTAGACATGCCTGAATAAAAAACTATTTTCCTCTAGATAAGTGAGGAAAGTGAGTACAAGAGCTGTTTTTCTCTAAGCAAGTCAGAAAATTAAGTACAAAAATTGTTCTCCTCTAGGTAATGAGGAAGATTGAGTGCTATAGTAATTAGTAGCTTATTTAGTGCTTACAAGTTCTGAACAAGTGCTGAGCATGAATAAGAAAATTTAAGTGCTAAAACTAAGAATCTGTATCTGCACTAGATGAGTTACAGGACAGAAACAAGTGCAAATGCAGGCTTTCAAATCAGAAAGTTGAGAGAGATGGAAGAAATTGCCCAAACGACCAATAACTACAATTTGTGGGCCAGAACCACTCTATGTGGTAGACAGGTCCCCACTAATAAGTTAGAAGGCTTCCCTCCAACACAGAAAGGCTTGGGGGGCTCAGAAGCTTACATACAGTCCTGGATACAGCAAATCTGTATCTGGAAAACTAGTTACAGGAAAGGTAGGAAACAGGCTTACAGTTTTTTTTTGATATATGATATGATATCTGGCCTTGCAGATCAGGCTCGTCAGACTGATGGGGCGGGTAGCTCCCGGGATCCAAGGTGGATCCCCCCCTTGTGGAGTGGTATAGCTGCAGCTGTGCGCCACTCAGTGGGCACGAAGCCTGAGGTGAGGCTATGATTAAAGATGGCACTTAGGTGAAGTGCCAGTTCATTTTGTAGTTCATGTAGTACACAACCCGGGATGTCATCTGGTCCCATGGATGCTGTATTCTTAGCTTTGGAAAGTGTGTTTTTTACCTGTGTGGCCGTTATTACCAGAATTTGGCAATCTTCCAGTACTGAGATCAGCAGTTTAGGGGGTGAGATGGGGGTGAAGTTGGCACTGAATTAATCTGCCAGGATATTGACAATATCCTTGGGATCAGTATATTTAATGCCATTCTGTTGTAGCTCAGAGCAGATCTGAGCATTGCCATTTAGATTCTTGACATAGTTAAAGAATGCCTTGTGGATGGCTTTGGAATCGCTGGCAATGTTATTTTCATAACTAGCTTTGAAGGATTTTATGAGGGATCTCAGCTTCCTACTGAGGCTGGTAAGGGAGTTTTTTGCATCCTGGGATTTTTCTCTTTTCTGCAACAGTTTCTTCCTTTTGTTGTAAAGTTTGTTTATGGCAGGGGACCACCAGATTAGCTTCCTTTTTTTGGAGTAGAGCATCTTGATTCTCTTTGGGATGGCACGATTCATGCATGAGGGGATGTGCTCGTGCAGTGCCTTAATGTAGGATTCAGCAGGCTTTGGAGAATATTTTTATGGAGGTTTCCTTACTGGGGGGGGTGGGGGAGAGAGAGAGACAGAGAGAGCAATCTGTATGATACAGAGTAGAGTGAGGCTGATTTGTGTGGATGTTAAGGTTGATTAGCTTATGGTCAGACCTGACCAACGAGGGGGGTCACCATAGGTGTGGAGCATCGATTTTCCCATGTTGGCAATGACCAGGTCAAGGATATTGGAGCCCCTGGTGGGACTGTGGATTAGTTGATCCAGAGGTTTGGAATTTATGAATTCCAAGAACCGTTGGGCAATGGTGTTGGTACACAATTAGTTTTCCCAGTTAATGACAGCGTAGTTTAAATCACCCAGTATTAGGGTGTTTGGTAGTATCTTAACATTTTCCAGTATGTTTAGAAAGGTGTAGTGAGAATCTTGGGGCATGGTGGGGGATCTGTAGCAAGCTACAATTTGGATTGCAGTCTTACCTAGTGTTAGTTGCACCTGGAGAATTTCAGATGCATTGTGTTGGGCAACTAGCCTGGTGGTGTGAATATCCTTGGTGAATATGGACACTCCTCCACCTTTAGTGTTTCGATCCTGGTTTGGTGGCCGAAAACTGTGGTAAGAGTTGTAGTCTGGTATTGCAGGGGTGCTCTCTGGAGCCTTGAACCAGGTCTCAGTTACTGCACAGATATCGATGTTCTCCATTTGTAGGAGCACCTTGAGAGAGTGCATTGAGAGGTTTAGACTTCTAGCATTGAGTAGCATTACCTTCAAAATCTGCATGCCTGTACCGGTTACGGTGGTGGTTTTGTCCTTTGAACTTTGCCTAAAAAGGCACTATAGGGGTGGCAAGAGCCTTAGCCAGTAACCTGAATCCCAGGGGCGACAAATGCAGACTATCTCTGGCAAAGTATTGTGGTCTGTCGATCATGTAGTCCCAGGCAGACAGATACTGGATTCCCTCTGAATGATACCAGAAGCTTAGCCAATTGTTGAAGTCAATCACTTTGTCCTTATATTGTGGTATCATTCTGGGCGAAGGCAGGATGCTACTCTGGGATAGGGTCATAGCTGCCTGGGCCACATGATCCGAGAGCTCTTTCGTGCCTCTTTTCATGTAGTCCAGGGAGGTATGTCTCAAGTCATTAACTCCAACATGGATAATGACAGAGTCATATTTGTACTTGTTGTGGAGTGACATGAGTGCATGCATTATGTGGCGGATCCTGGCACTCGACAGGCAGCTGACTGGGACATCCATGTGCCTGACTATAGAGTCACCTATGACTAAAGTGTTAGGTACGTTGTCTTGCCTTAGGGGCTGTTGCTGGGTGGCACACTGGTGTTGTGAGCTATGTGCACTTTGGTGTTTGTTTGCATTTCAGCTTCGGAGGTCCTTGTTGCGTGGGCAGATTACAGTTAAGGGCCTCCGTGTATGTGGATTTAATGTTGCTATGTGTGGGTGTTGGTGGTTTAGAAGGGCTATGTGTTGCTTGAGGTGTAGTGCGGGTGTTAACTTTCTCCTCTTGACTGTCTAGCACAATCTTGAGTGGAGAGAGCTTTGCTTCCAGTTTGGCTATGTAAGTGCATCTCTCACAGGTTGTAGTATTGGGTGGTAGGAGGAGAGGGTTGTCTGTGTACATGAGGCAAATGCTGCATTGCCCCAGTATGCCCAGATTCACCAGGTGGACAGGAGAAATCACCGGAGGCTGACCCTTGGACATGCCTGGTTTGGTGCTTTTTTTGTAAAGTACAGGAGCTGTTTTCCCTTGCCTTAGCAAGGTACTTTGCAGTTATAGGCTGTTTAGTGCCTACAATTAATTTCTCCTTATTAGCAAGGAGACTAAGTGCTTGTATCAGTTTAAGGCTTCCTAGTGCTTTCCAGCAGGTATTAGAGCAAGTGCTAGTTACAGGGATGCTTAAAGGTAAGATAAAAAAAATGGTTTATCCTAAACACTGCAGTATGCACTAGATAAGTTAGATGTGAAAGTAGGTAACTTAAGTTTTACCTGTCTAAAAAGTTAAGTTTTAGTGGAGCGTCACTATTTTTAAAACAAGAAGATAGATTGAAAGGGGGTGGTCACTTGTGTATTCTGGCACTGCGGACTACAGTAGGATGGCCAATAAATTTAAATAGCTGAAGGGGAGTGATTTCACAAAATGATAATTTTGTGCTTACTCACACAAGCCAGTGAAAGCAGAGAGGAAATGAGATATATGGTCAAATTAACATAACAGGCAGGCAACTAGAAAGACAGTGGTATTTAAGAACACAACAGTAAGCGGGTGAGAGGGTTGGGAAACATTTCTGCCTGACTCACAAGAGACAGAGCTGTGGTCTCTCTTGAATTTTAAATATGCAGTTAAAAGCAGAATACAACTAAAACACAAGATAAAGAAAACAAATCACAGTATTCAAAATATAAAAAGGCAATAAAGTAATACAAAATACAAGAAATAAAAATCAAACTAACCTTTCCTTCACAGCAAAGTGTAGCAGAGTCTGGGTGAGCCTTTCTAGTAAAGCTCTGAAATGTTTTATTTTACCCCTTAAATAGAAGATTTAGTTCCTAGCTCCACCCCCTCGGTTCACAAATGATTAACCTTAAGTGACCTCTTCTATCTTATGTACGAGTCCTTAATTTATCAGTTCTAATTAAGAATACAAGTAAAACACAAGATAAAGAAAACAAATCACAGTATTCAAAATATAAAAAGGCAATAAAGCAATACAACATACAACAAATATAAGCAAACTAACCTTTCGTTCACAGCAAAGTGTAGCAGAGTCTGGGTGAGTCTTTCTAGTAAAGCTCTGAAATGTTTTATTTCACCCATTAAATAGAATGCTTAGTTCCTAGCTCCACACCCTCATTTCACAAATGATTAACCTTAAGTGACCTTTTCTACCTTATGTACGAGTCCTTGATTGATCATTTCTAATTTCTACCCGACTCACAAGAGACAGAGCTATGGTCTCTTTTGAAGTTTTAATATGCAGTAAAAAATAGAATACAAGTAAAACACAAGGTAAAGAAAACAAATCACAGTATTCAAAATATAAAAAGGCAATAAAGTAATACAAAATACAACAAATAAAAAGCAAACTAACCTTTCCTTCATGGCAAAGTGCAGCAGAGTCTGGGTAAGCCTTTCTAGTAAAGCTCTAAAATGTTTTATTTTACTCCTTAAATAGAAGGTTTAGTTTCTAGCTCCACCCCCTCAGTTCTCAAATGATTAACCTTAAGTCATGTCCATATAAAACGTGAAACATATGTGAACATCTGTCTATTGCTTTCACCTTTCTGAGCAAAGTCAGAAAGGACAGTCAGGTTAATGAACTGATTGAGGTTCTTTTCTGTGGCTACCTAAGGCTTAAATGATTGGTCTACATTCAGTGACATACCATCCATATGAACAAATTAATTACATAGGATAGTTATAATGCCTATGATTCAGAATTTTTTTTCTAGCAGAAGTAATTGCCTCTTCAGAGAGTATTTTCCATGAGTGTTTCAACTCTGCTGTAGCAGATGGTTAAAAAAAAATAATGGTCAGTTTCTTTAATCCCTCCAAAAAAATACAAACATCAAGGAGGTTTAAGATCCTAAAACAGTCTGATAAAGAAAGTACCTCTCAAAAACACCTTATGTACTTTTCAAGATGCTAATGGTAAAGGTTTAGAACTTTGATTAAAACTGGAAATGGCTACATGTTGGCCTTTAACAAAAGGAAAGTTTAATCCTGAGCCAAATATCTGGAAAAAATGGAGAAGTGGCTTATAACTAACACAGGTCCAATTACTTGTGTCTTTTTGTAATATAAAGCCTTTGTGCATATGTAAAAACACTAGACTACCTTTCCAGCACACAAATAGTTCTTAACTATTACTGGAACTGAAGAAACTATGGGCTTAGAGGCAGATGAGATCTGGGTGAAACTTTATAAGGCAGGGGGTGGGCCATTAAGGTTGTGAAAGACCTCAGACGTAGAGGCTTCTTTAAATAAGACCTGAGCACAGAAACCCACAGCTGTTGATCACAGGATCATAGGAGATTACTAGGCTAATGGCTCTGGGGCCCTTACAAGCCTAGCCAAGAGTTTATCCCCTAAAGAGAAACCTCAATCAGCACCTGTCACCCGTCATCTGGGTAATCTGTGACTATAACAATGACTGTTTGTTCTGCCTGACCTTCTGTATACAATTTGGAATAATGGGAACTGGATGAAAATTGTAAATAAGCCATGAGGGTTTATGTACAAAAGCATTCCAACAATGCTCCCTCAGAGCAGCAATGAAAGAAAAGATGATGCTACACTTGATGCTGGCTGAGAATACAATGAGGGTGCAATAAGGCTTCCATCAGTAACAAAACATCTACTGACTGCTGAAGGGCTAAGGAACCACTCATGTGGCATCAATAAGCAGTGAATGACATTGTATGCCAGATAACTGACTTCCCCAGAAATGTGACTGGTAATTAGTGTTCTTTTGATACAGCCTTGTCACTGGGATTAGGAGTGAAAGGAGCTCAACCCTTCTTGTTTATGTACCAAATGGCAGTTAGTAAGGATGGCTCTAGCATCTTGCAAAAGAGACTCTTGAAAGACATGCAGTGCAAGGATGACCACCCACATCTCCAAAAAATTGCTTGGAAGACTGGTTCCTCTGTATGCTCCTGATAAATCTCAACCCACTCTAGTCTACATGCATTTGTGGTGACTGCCACAATTTATTTATATATTGTGCTTTATTAAACAGAAGGTAAGAAGTTTGAAGAACCATATTCGGGGATGATCTAAGCCAAGTAGGTGTAAAAGATATACAGCAGTAGTGTTGCAAAACGGAGTGCCAGTTTTAGTGTGCAAACCATTTGACATGCAAGGTACAAGTCCTGGGCTTCCTGAATTGGTGTAATTTGGATTTTATAGTGCACATTGTAATTTCTAAAGACTGAAAAATGCAGAAGGGATTCTTGAGCAGAAATGAGCTTAATATGTACTGGAGTGGCTAGACGACAGACATTCAGATAAAAATGCCTACACTCTTTGTAGCCTGTGACTTGCTGCTACTACAAACATAACATTTAATGAAAACACTGCTTTGGGGGCTGAGTTGAGACCAAATAGAAGAATCTGGACTTGACAATTGCTGGTTCCTACCTGGAAGCAGAAAACCCCTGAACTCCTAGTCTGTCTTTGCATATAGCTTGCTCTCTTGGAGGTCCAAATAGCACATCTGGTCTCCTTCTATTTGACAGGAGGGAAAGACATCACTGTGAACACCTAAAAGATTTTTGCGGGGGTATAAACTCATCTAGGTTACCAAAGTCTTGTATGGGACTGTAGGTTCTTTTGTTTGCTTGGAAACGAAAAATAATCTGGAGTAATAATCAGATCCTTTATGTGGGAACTCTTGGATGGTTCTCTTTTTGAGGTTGAAAGCCTCTTTTTCCCACTCACTTCTGAGATGCTGGATTATCTGGCAATGGGAGACGCTGGGTTTCTGGTTATGAAAGGGAATTGTATAGTCTGTGGCTATTCCTGTCCTTATCCACTTGTCATGAGCAATGCCCATCCATGCCTGTAAGTGAAGGGACACTGGATCCCCTACAACCATCTCCACAGTGGAATAGTAAGGTAAGTTCTCAAGAACTAAGACCATTATCACCATGAACGAAGATTATGGTACCTCTACTGTTGCCAAATGTTGCTGCATGTGGGCTGGTGGCAATGCTGAAAATTATCACAGCCACATTGGTTCCTTCCAAATCTCTGACTAGTTTTTTGCCAACAGCCACGGTGAAGCCGGAGATGACACGAGTTCCACTAAATCCCTAAAAAGGTGCACTGTGGAGTCTGAAACTGGATACAAACAATGGAAAGAATTTTGATTTTCTTTTCCATATTCCCTGGTGCGTTTTTAAATTTGGGCCAAAACAGCAGACCCATCAATGGGGTCATTAGTAAAGACCACCTCGGTTTCTTCAACCACTGTTGAGGGATGAGTGCTCGTCTATTGAATAAGAATAAAGTTTTTATATGGAAACTGATTTAAGGCTACTTTGCTTCCTTTCAACCAGAAGATGAATGGTGCAGAGGTAAAGGATAGTCAGTAGGAGAAACCACTAGTAATGTTCAATCAACCCAGGTTTCAAAAGTGCAGGGGACAAGTACCAAACGTCCTTTGCAGGAAGAACAAACTATATCTATGTTGGTTTCTTATGTTGAGGACCTGGACAGAATTCCTTAACCTTACCAATCTTTTTTTTGGTCCTTATGCCTAGGAAATTCAGTCCTGATAAAGTACAGTTGTGTAAAATCTTACCACAATGGTAATGCCCTTCTCTTCATTGTTGCAGTATTCATTACATTAGGGATCCCCTGCCAAGGGTGGCCCGACATCCAGTCAGTATACCAAAGCCTTGGGTTGCTTTAAGGTATGCCATAAATCACATGTATGCTCCTCATGTACTGAAGGGTATAAAGGTGATGTCTGGATGTATCATCCTCAGAACTAACAGCCCCAGAAGGAATGTCACTTCAAGAATAAAAGAGGAAACCTTTACATCTAGAAGTCAAATGGACCAGGGGATGGCAGGAGGGAGTGAATACTGCAACAGTGAATATCTACCTTTATGGTAAGATTTTACACAACTGTGCTATGTCTTTCCATTTCACTGTTGTAGTATTCATTACATTAAGGAGAATGTCAAAGCTCAAGAGCCCTCTAGGAAGTCATGAAGGATAGCCCTAGCAAAACCAGCTCTCGCTCTGGCGAGTCCATCCAACTTGTAGTGCTTGGTAAATGTATGCATATCCAACTTGTAGTGCTTAGTAAATGTATGCACAGAAGTCCAAGTAACTTTCTCAATAATAGAGACAGTATCCAAACCCTTGAAAAAACACCACATGAAGCCACAGCTCTAGTAGAATGAGTTGTAACAGAATAAGGAAGGCGCTTACCATGAAAGGAATAATAAAAAAGAAATGGCTTTACAGATCCAAGAAGAAATTGCCTGCTTGGGCACATCTAATCCCAAGGACCTACGATGAAAGGAAACAAAGAGCTGATCAGATTTCCTAATAGTATTAGTCTTATCCAAATAAAATCTGAGTTGTCTATGCACATCCAATATGTGCAGCACCTTCTCATTGGCAGATAGGAGAAGAAAAAAAGGTGGGAAAATTAATAGACTGACAAAGGGACAACTAATTCATTCACCACTTGGGGCTTAACATAAGCATTAGTACACAAGGACTCCCTATCCTTATGAAACACCATAAAAGGAGGAAAAGCCATAAGGGCTTGAAGCTCAGACACCTGTCTGGCAGAAGTAAGGGCTAACAAAAGTATAGTCTTCCAAGAGCAATGTTGCATGGAAGCTGAAACCACAGGCTCAAAAGGATCCTCTGTCAATTTTTCCAAAACAAAATATCCCAGGGAGGAGAAACAGGCTTTTTGGTATGGCTAATATGAAGGACGCCTTTAATGACTTGCTTAGCTTCAAATCTAGAAGCTAAAGGGGAAGACAAAGGCAGACAAGCAGAGATAGCAGATGAGTAGGCCTTAAAAGAAGAAATGGCCAACCCAGCACTGAGCAATTCACACAGATGAGAGAGAACTAAAGGAACATCCACAGAAAGTGGATCCAGGTTATGAGAAAAACACCAAACAGAAAACCTCTTCCATTTGGATATGTAGGATTTCCTAGTATTAGGTTTCATGGCCTCCTGCAGGACCCAAAGCACGTCCCCAGGAAAAAGGTATTAATGTGGAATCAAAATCCTGTCACCCACAGTGTCAGTTGAAGAGTGGACAGCTGGGGATGGAGGACAGATCCCTTGGTTTGTACAAGTAGCTCCACCCTGTGAAGTAACTTGTGATGGCTGCCCTTGGCTAAATGCAGAAGAAGAGGAAACCAATGCTGTCTTGGCCAAAGGGAGTCATAAACAAGATTTTCTGAAAATCCTGTTTAATTTTGAATGTGACTTTTGGAAGGAGGGGAAAGAGAAGGAAAGTGTAAAGAAGCATCCCCTTCCAAGAAAAAGATAGGATGTCCACCTTCCAAACCAGAGGACATGGGACTCTGGCACAAAATAGAAGAAGTTGCCTATTCAGAGAGGAGGCAAAAGGATCTATTTGACGAGTGCCCCACTGGTGGACAATGTCCAGAAACAAATCCCTATGAAGCATCCATTTACGGGATTGAATTAAGGACCTGCTCAGAGTATCTGTCACGAAAGTTTGACCTGAGGGAATGTAAATTGCCTAAGAGTCACTTGATGCTGGATAGCACAATCCCACACTAGGAATGCCAACTAGCAAAGAAGATAAGATCTTGTCCCCCATTTGTTTACATACCACATCACTATGCTATTACCTGTAAATACATTGAGAGGTCCTGGGGAGAAAATAGGATGAAAAGCCTGAAGTACCAGTAGAAGGGCTTTCATCTCTTTTACACTGATGTGCTCTTTTTGTTGAAGAGGCAACAACTCCTCCCACACTTTCGGGGAGCCAAAAGCTGCTCCCCATCCCATGTCTGAAGAGTTTGTGAACAGCTCCTGAAAGGGAAAAGGGGAATGAAAATGGAGTCCTGTACTTAAAGACAACTGCTGGATCCACCAGTGATGTTCCTTCTTGAGACATGGTGGAAGAGGAACTACAAATTTTAGGGGATGTGCATTCTGAAGCCAAACTGACTTCAGAAGCCACTGAAACTTTCTCATGTGGAGTTTGGCCACAGGGAGCATATGAACACTGGATGCTATGAACCCCAGACCTCTCAAATTCCCTGGCTGTTAAAAGGGCCAGAAGAGAAAGAGCTTGAAAGAAGGAAATGAGTGTCAAGTCCTTGGGAGGAGGCAGGAATTCCCATCATAGGCACAGTCTGTATCCTGCACAACAGAAAAACATGGTCTTGAATGTAACCAGAAAAGACTCTGAAATTTACTGTGAACTCTAGGCTCTGCAGAACAGAAATGGCAAATGGAAGATTTTGCAAAAAGTTCTCTGGAGAGAATACCTGGAAAAGAAGGTCCTCCAAGTAAGGAAATACTTGGATCCTCTGAATCCTGGTGCAAAACCAATCACAGGAGCAAGGCATTTGGTGAATACCCTTGGGGTAGTAGAAAGGCCAAAGGGCAAAGCGAGGAACTAAAAATGGTAGGAACCAACACAGGAATGTAAAACTTTCCTGGCAGAGGATGAATGGGAATATGGAGATAAGCATCCTTGTGGTCCAGAGACACCATATAAGCCTGAGGAAGCAGAAGAGGGAACAAAGACTGAAGGGACAACATTCAAAAGATGAACACCTTCAGGAAAGTGTTTAGATGAGAGAGGTCTAGAACTGGTCTCCAAATACCCTCTTTCCTAGGCAAGAGAAACATCCTGGAGTAAAATGCTCTCCCCCTATGGGACACAGACACCCCCTGAATAGTACTAAGAGTCAAAAGATCCCGAAGCACCTCTGGAAAGAAAGATATTTGTTCCTAAGGGGGCTGAGGCATACCCATAAAAGGTGAAGGGCTTCTAGACCTAGAATACCCCTGGCAGATAATGGAAAGGACCCAAGAATCCTGAGTAATCTGTAGCTAAACAGGAAGAGAGAGGCGAACAGAAAGAGGAAAGTGGCTGGGAAGAATAGGAGTCAGACAGCATCTGGTTTATCATGAAAAGGAGACCTCTGAGGTACAGAAGTCTGAGTAGCGTTCACAGGAGTCCACCACCTGCCACATATCTTACCCTTAGGAGGAGTGCGAGCATGCCTACAAACACAACCTGGCTTACTGGGGGAATTTCTCTGAAATTTAAGCACAGGAGAAACAAACACATGTTTAAGCTCCTCCAAAGCCTTGTCCTTATCCTGAAGGGACTTAAATGTACCACCAGCAGCTTCATCAAATAAGTGTCGATTATCAAGAGGGGCATCCATCAACTTAGCCTTGATATCATCAGACAAAGGTTGAAGCAGAAGACAAGAATATCTCATCATTGACCCAAAAGCAGCAGCCCTAGAAGAATCATCTGCTACATCACAACTGCAGCCACCTGGGACGAAAGTTACTGAAGTACAGTTGTGTACACTTACCATAAATGTAGATGTTCGAGTGTATTCACTGTTGCAGTCATCACATTTGGGTTATCCCTGCCAGAGCAGCCCTCGACCGACCCGAATACCAGAGACGTAGTATTTCTGCGTCGGCTGCTGTCGCTTGAAGACTGACATCAGGTCGTCAGTGGTATAAAGTAAGGCAACCAATGCCATTACATCAGTTTGTTCTTGCTCTAACCTGTCAGGGGCCCCCAAAGTAGAAGGCCAGGTTCTGGTGGAAATCCCACCAGTGGAAAATGAATACCAATATGTCCCTTGTAAGGAAAGGAGAACAACAAGGAAGAAAAGTAACATAAGAAGAAAGAGAAAAAAGGGGGATGGAGGGAGGGAAACCAGGACTGCAACAGTGAATACACACAGACATCTACATTTCTGGTAAGTGTACACAACTGTACTATGTTCTTCTTGTTTCACTGCTGCAGTCATCATATTTGGGTAGATTCCCATAGCTGAAAAAGTGAGTGTAGGCAGTCAAGGAAGCTAGGGGCTGGCTAGGATGCCCTGCAAGACTGCAGAGGCAAACCCTGCCCTAGATTTGGAGAAGAGAGGCAGGTGGTAATGCTTGGTAAAAATGTGAACAGATGTCCAGATGGCAGCCTCCAGGATGTCCCTGGTGGGGACTCCTCTGAAGAAAGCTGCAGAGGTGGGGGCTGCTCTGGTGGAGTGTGTCCTGACCCCCTTGGGGGGAGGCTTACCATGCTGTTTGTAGCAGAAATGGATGCAGTGTGTTGTTCATTTGGAAATAATATGCTTGGAGATGCCTTTGCCTTCTGCCCCTGTAGCAAAGCTAACTAGCAATTGATCAGACTTTCTGAAGGGTTTAGCCATGCCCAGATAGTATCTGAGCTGTCTGTGCACATCTAGAGAGTGAAGAATCCTTTCCCCCTTGTTCTGGGGATTAGGAAAGAAGGTGGGCAAATGAATGGATTGGTTGAGAGCCACACTGGAAACCACCTTGGGCATGAAGGATGGGTTCGTTCTTAGGGATACCCGGTCTGCATGGAAGACGATGAAGGGTTCCACAGCCATGAGCGCTTGCATCTCGGAGAGACTTCTGGCTGAAGTGATGTCCAGAAGAAAGGCTGTCTTCCAGGAGAGAAATTTTAGCTCTGCAGAAGAAGCTGGTTTGAAAGTTAGTAGGGTGAGCTTTTCCAAGACAAAGTTAAGGTCCCAAGCTGGTGCTGGTACCCTTCTGGGGGGCCTCAAGTTGCTAACCCCTCTGAGGATCTGTTTGATCAAAGAGTGTGAGAACAGGGGCTGCTCAGTGGGAAAATGAGCAGAAATAGCAGAGGCACGAATTTTTATACAAGAGAAAGAGAGACCACTGTGTAGTAGGTCAGCTAAGTAATCCGGGATGAGAGGGATGGAGGACTGTGCTGTATTGGGCCCCTTAACCTGGATCCAGGTACAGAACCTTTTTCATTTATCTGCATCAGACTTTCTGGTGATAGGGCAATCTGGCCTCATGGATAACATCCAGAATCTGTTTACTGAGGATGGCAGATTGGTTCGGGTTTAGGGAATAAGCCAAGCTGCTAAACCGAGTGCCTGCAATTGGGGATGCATGAATTCCCCTTCCCTCTGGGTTACAAGGTTTGGAATCTGAGGGAGATGCCATGGAGGCAGTGGGAACAGGCTGCACAGCAAGGGGTACCAGTGCTGTTGAGGCAAGTCTGGAGCTATAAGAATGGTCCTTGGTTTTTCCTCCCTTATTTTGAGCAGTACCCAGGGGATGAGAGGTAGGGGAGGAAAGGCATAGACTGAGAGGTTGACCCAGGGGAAGGACAGGGCATCCACTTTCCAAGCCATACAGTGATACTCCCTGGTGCAGAATTTGCTGAGCTGATGGTTGGTGTGGGAGGCAAAGAGGTCGACCTTCAGGGTTCCCCATTTCTGAGTTATTAACAAGAAGGCACTTCTGTTGAGCTGCCACTTGTGTGGGTCCAAAAGGTTTCTGCTTAATTGGTATGCCAGGGAGGTGTATTGTGCTAACAGGTGTATTTGCATGGAAGAGGCTGTGAGCCAAAGGGTTACGGCCAGTCTCCTTAGAGGGTAGGAGTGAGTCCCTCCCTGCTTGTTGATGTACCACATTACAGTGGTGTTGTCTGATTTGATCAAGAGAACCCCTGGAGAGAGAGAAGAGGTTTGAAAGCTATCAAGGCATGCTGCACAGTCATCATCTCTTTTTGACTGATGTGCAGGGGGGATTTGTTGTGGGATCCATTGGCCCTATATGCACCTGCTGTCCAAGTGTGCACCACAAGCGTAGTCTGATGCATCTGTGGTGAGGGTCTGGTTGGCGGGGTGTGGGGAGAAGGGCAGTCTCTTGTTGTGGGAGCATGCTGTTGTCCACCAAAGAAATTCCTTTCTGAGGCAAGGAATTATAGGTAGAAGAGTTTCCAGATCTTGAGAGTGTTGACACCAAAGGCTCTTTAAGTACCACTGAAGTTTCCTCATATGCAGTCTGGCATATGGAATGAGGAGTATGCAAGATGCCATGAACCCCAGAGCTTGCAGGATTTTCCTTACAGAAAGCTGGGGCCTGGTGGTGAGTTAAGAGAAGTGGGCTGACAGGAACATTTTTTTCTCTGGTGTAAGGTATGCCATCTGGGATGCCGTGTCCAGACTTGCTCAAAGGAAGATTATCCTTTGGGTGGGCACCTGTTTTGATTTCTTTTCATTGATAGTGTACCCTAGGGAGGTTAGTAGACTCTTTACAAAGGCTGGGTGTTTGAACAGCTTTTCCTGGCTGTCTGCCTGAATAAGGCAGTTGTCTACGTAGGGGTAAATTTGAATTTTTCATTGTTTGCAAAATGCAATGGCTGGAGCCAGGCATTTTGTGAAAACTCTGAGAGGAGTACATAAGCCAAAGGGAAGCGCAGAGAACTTAAAGTGTTGGGATCCTGCCCTGAAGCGGAGATATTTTCTGCATGATTCCCTGATAGGAATGTGGAGGTAGGCCTCTTTTAGATCCAGGGTGGCTAGCCAAACGTCCTTTGACAGGCATGGGTAGCAGCTGCTGGAGGGTGAGCATTCTGAATTTTGGGATCACCAGGAAGGTGTTTAGAATGGATAGATCGAGGATGGGGTGCCATGTGCCCTTTTTTCTGGGCACCAGAAAAAGTCTGGAGTAGAAGCCTTGGCCTATCTGTTCTGCAGGAATGTGCTCTACTGCCCTCAAAGAGACCAGGAAATGGATTTGCTTTTGATCCTCTGCCCAATGACTTGGCGGTAGATCTGAGAACCATTTTGAGATTGGAAGGGTGTGGAAGGAGAATTTGTATCCTTGAGACACAATGTTCAGAACCATTTGTCATTGGTAATGGTGGGCCAGGTGCTTGAGTGAAAGGAGAGTTTTCGGTAGGGAGGAGGGGAGTCATTGTGAGTTCTTACCATAAGGGGGTGGCCTAGAACTTCCTGGTTTTGAAATGGTAGTCCACTGCTTAGATCTCTGCATTCCCTGGGGCTGCTGTATGGGGGGGGGGGGTCTGTTTCCACGGGTCCTAGGCTGGGTCTATTTACTCGCAGCAGGAAAGGACCAGTGCTTGGAGGGAAAATGCCTGCTGAATCTAGGGCGGACCTGTAAAAAATCTTTAACTGTTTGCATAGATTTTGCTTTTTCTTCCATCTTTTTGAAGACCTCTTCTGCCTTAATGCCAAATAAGTTATCTTTGTGCAAGGGTGCATCCAACAATTTAGATTTGACAAGGTTTGGCAGGGGTTGTTCCTTAAGCCATGCATGTCTTCTAAGGACAGATCTAGTGACTGCTGCCCTGCAAGAATCTTCTAGGGCATCAAAACCACAGTGCAAGGTGTGTTTAGTTACTTGACTTGCAGAATGCATTAAGTCTTGTAACTCTTTAGATTCTCGCCAAGCAGGAAAGGTGGACATTTTTTGTTTAAGGAGTTCCAAGGTATGCTGCTGATATTTAAGCATATGGAACTGACAATTTAGTGCCATGATAGCAAGAGTAGCTGAGGTGCATACTTTTTTACCCCATCTGTCCAATGCTCGGGAATCCCTATCTGAAGGGGGTGGGATTCTTAGCAGAGGTTGCTTTAATCCATTTAGGCCCTTGAGAAATGACGTCAGGGTCAGCTGTTGGATTTTTAAAAAGATATTTGTGTGAGTCAGGGACTCTGTAGTACCTGTCTGGCTTTCTGGGAGCAGGAGGTAGGGCGTCAGGAGTCAAGCTGGATTCAAGGAAAACATCATCCACCACATCCAGGTCTGGGAGGGATGGCCAAGGATCAGTGTTGCGGAAGATCTAGGAATTTCCTGAGTCTCTTTTTAGACTGGGGGTAGTCCTGACTCTCCCACTGGAAATGCTCCCTTACAGTATGCAGGGTTTCCCCAAAGGAAAAATACTCTGGGGGAGAGGCTGAAGGAATGGATTCCTCTGCATCAGAATCCTCATAAGTGGAGAGGGACTGCATGTTTTCATAGTCAGATGCATCACATTCATCTGACTCTTGTTCTGAATAAATTACCAGGGACAGATCTCTTCTCCTTTTTGAAGGGGTAGCTTGGCTTCCCCTGATCAGCATGATAAGGTCTTCTGCCATTTTAATCATTTGAGAGTGAGGCAAGATAGCAGGCGCCTGAGAGTGGGTAGTCAGTTTCTTGGATGTGGTTCGAACAATGGGCCTAAGGAACTCTGTTGCTTTGGAAAGTATGGTAGTAGCGAAAGAAGATGTTGGTTTGTGTCGAGATTCGGAGGTGCTAAGAACTTCCTCGGAAGCTGGTGTCTGTTCAGCGGCTCCAGACGCATCCAAGGCAGAGACGACTGCAGGATCCTTAGACGAAGAAGAGTTTTGCGGCATACCAGAGAGTCTCAGTAGCAGCCTGCGAATCAACTGAAGTGGGCATCAGGGGCTGCAAAAGCACCTCACTGAGTATCGGAGGAGTGACGACTAGCTTAACAGAAGCATTGTCGGAAAGTTTGGACCTGTGTGGTCTGTCTGTCTTTATCTTTACGTTTTTTTCAGGAGATCTGTCGTCAGATGGCTTACCGAAGCCATATCAGAATTCGACAACTGTAAACAAAAATATCTGGCTACAATAAGGGTTCGACGATGGACAGTTCTGGTGTTAAAGCACAGAAGCAACAATGGGGGATGTCGCGGTCTGGGCCTAGGCAAGTGACGCAGTAGGAGTGGAAGTCTCGATGTGGTATTTGCTTTCCATAGGCAAGACAATTAACTTTTTCTGACATCGGTTAGTGCAAGAAAAAAGGATGCCCAACGGGGTACTTAGCTTTAGAAGACTTCAACTTCAATACAAAAACTCAGGTAGCAGCCGACTGGCACTTGTGCGAACCGCTTCTGCTTTGGGCTCCACGGCAAGAAAGACTGATGTAATGGCATTGGCTGCCTTACTTTATACCACTGATGACCTGACGTCACTCCTCAAGCAACAGCAACCGATGCAGAAATACTACATTTCTGGTATTTGGGCCGCCCGAGGGCTACCCGGGCAGGATAACCCAAATGTGATGACTGCAACAGTGAAACACGAAGAACATCAGGGAAAGGGCAGAGGACTTACTCTCAGAGACATGAAGATCAGAAATAACCTGACTGTCCTTGGATAGGAGAGCCATCAAATAACTGGAAATATGCATCTGATAATTAATAGCCCTAAAATCCAAGGTAGTAGAGGTATAAACTTTTTTGCCTAGCTTTTCCATGGTCCTACTATCTTTATCAGAGAGCAGTAACTTGGGGAAGGAAGCAACTAACAGGACTTGTCAGAAGCTACAGACTCCACCAAGGGGTCAGCAGGACACTTGTACAAACATTTACAGCCTTCAGGCACCCTAAAGAATCTATCAGGTTTCTTAGCAGCAGAGGGTTGAGAGTCTGGAGCCTTAGAAGCATTAGAAAATTCATCCAACAATGTAGCCGAAACAGGAGGAATAGCTGAAGGCCTAGGAGAATCCATCTGCAGCAACTATAAATACCTTTCGTGTACCTCAGAAACCTGAGCACAATCAAATAACTCCATCATCCTGGAGATCATGTCCCCAAAAGAAATCTCTTCAAAGTGAATATTAGGACTGGTAGATTCCTCTTCTTCTGATCCATAAGCCAATGGAGAGGGAATCCGAGAAGAGTAAGCAAGGGATTCTTTGTCCAGATCCATTTCCTCCTCAAAGGAATCCTGTTCCCTGGGTCTTTTAGGAGGAGTAAAGGACCGGGGGGGGGGGGGGGGGTTGGCCGGAACAGAGGAACAGAAACTCCATTAGGAGGTTTACTGCCAGCACAGCACTAAACAAGCCCTGAATGAAGACTGCCATTCACTCTCTGGATCCTCAGGAGTAATATGTTTAGTCTTTTGCTTTTTTTTAATGGTACATCTGCCTTATAAAATTTGGAAGGCTCTGACCTAGGATGACATTCAATTATGGTAGTAGGGACTTCTCTGACTAATATTTGTGGAACACCCCTAGGCCTCTCAGAGAATTGGCCGTGGTTTTCCACTGAATGTCCAAAGTGGATGTATACAATGCCTCCTCTGACTTGCTTAAAGTTGGATCCTGACAGTTTCTAACCTGGTCATGGCAGAGGAATCCAACAATAAAGCCGGGCAGACCTCAGTCACTCACCTTAGGAGAGATGTCCAGCGGAGGCCGAAAAACAGAAGATTCCGGCCAAGGCTTCTTGGCCTTTTTCACTGACAGCTGCCTTCGGGGCAGGAAGTTCCCTCCATTGTGTCCTTTGCAAGGAGCTTAAGGCACTAATTTTCAAATAAAGTGCCAGAGAAGAGAGTAGAAGAATCTTAGGTAGAAAGGACTGACAGATTTAACAGGACATATGGTTGAGAGAGGTGCCAAGGCATAACATACATTGTTCATTGCGGTCATTATGGGGAATCTGTCTCCCACACCTGGATTTACCCTTCTTGGATGACATGAAAGTTTACGTACCTAATGTAAATGTTCATGAGATCCATATTGCTGCAGTCCTCTATGGGTATATGTCTGTTCCGCTGTCCGGGTCTAATACCAAAGATAGGACGTCGGTCAAGCGTCATGCGCCAGATCTGATATCAGAGCCGCCAGTGTTAAAAAGCGCATGACCGACGCCATCCTCAGTCTTTTCTGCCCCAAAAGCAAAAATATAAAAGAAAGATAAGTAAAAACAGAACCCAACGGGGCACTAACCTGCAGCAGTCTGGAGTATCAGCAATGGAATGGGTGTTCAGACCGATGATCAAAAGATATCATTCGGACTGATGGCACAGAAGTTCAGTACTATGTTCTTCATCTCACCTTGCTGCAGTCCTTGCTTATGGGTAGAATGAGCAATGTATGGCAACATACAGCATACATTAAAGCAACCTAAGACTTTGGAATACTGGCCAGACGTCAGGCTGCCCTTGGCAGGGGATCCCTAATGTAATGAACACTGCAACAGTGAAATGAAAGGCCATCCATGGGTTAAACCCCACTGTTAACTCAAAGGTTGTGACTGAAGTCAAACCTCTTTTGGCAGTAGGTGCAAAACATTTTTCTACTCTGAACAACTTAATTTACTTCTATTTCTGATAGCAAAAGGTGCAAACGCCTTACAAATATATATATATATATATATATATATATATATATATATATATATATATATAGCAAGCAACAGAAAAAATATTCTTCACCTCTGCATAATGTAGAGAGTGAATGTTTTTTTCTTTTCTTTGCATTTTTGAAAGCTTTACTCTCCACCTTAAATAAGCACTTTTAATCATTTTCAAACAGAAAACTGCTCAACACACTAGTAAAGAAAACAGATAACATTAACATACAAACAACCACAACAACACAGTAGCAGATCAAAAACAATAAGGGCAAGATGAGAAAATGCTAAATGCCTTTGTAGGGGGCCTTTTGTACAACAAAAATGTTGAAAAATAGGCAAACAAATTTAATGATCTGACCTCAAAGATGAGTGTAAGCTAAAAACAGATAACGTAATCACATTTAAGAATGACCCATGAGAATTTTTAAACAAATCAAGCAATTTCTGAAAAACAACCTGAAACTGCGTCAGTGATGTTTCAATCTTTTGCATGGCAAAATAGATCTGTATAGGAAGCTTTTTTTTTTTTTTTTTTTTTTTTTTTATATACAGAGCATTATAGGAAAAAGAGGAGAAGCTAGCAGCATGGAAACGTTTTAAATGCTGAGCTGCCTAGTGGCATCCCTACCATAGATGAGAGGATGGACTTTCTCATACTAGATTACTTCATACTTTCATTTACCACCCAACCTTCAGGTACTCATGGTGGGACACAATAACTGATAGATGCACAGTGTGGGATGTACTAAAACACATGGAACAGTGAACTCACTATCCCTCACACAGGGTCAACAGCACTTCACAATACTCCTCTAAATCATATAAAGTTGAATTTTCCTTGAAAAGAATACAGTAATGACTAGTGCATTACAGTGTACATTTGTGACAGTATTGCACTTTGGAGTTTATCATAGTAGCTGTGTGTGAAACCACAGCAGTTTTGTGACGTAAGGTTGGTGTCATACTTTGTAACCTGAAAGTAAAAGAATGACATGCCATCACCTCTCAGATGAATTGAACAGCCAATGTCTCAGAATATTCTTGATTCTTTCATATCCTATGTCCAGCCTAAGAAATACTAATTATAATTGCTATAACCTTCCACATTCTAATATCTAAAAAAATGTACATACTAGTCATAGCAGAGTAATATAGCATGTCATGGTTAACATTCATTTATGATATGTTCTCTGACATAGTACCTATAATGCTCTTTAATGCTACATAGTTTCTTCTAATTCACTCATGGATTCTTAGGTGTGGAAATGTTGGAGGACCATAACAGCCGGCCGCACATATTTTTTTTGAGTAGTTTTTTGACCCCTATACAAAAGACCATAGGTTTGCCACTGGTCCCTTTCCTTGATCTTAGATGCTGGAAGTCACTCCTGACCCAACACTGACCTAATCCAATAATTTTCTTCTTGCTACCTGTAAGAAGACAGACAACTCAATTTAGCATCATACTTGCAGTCACAACTTTTTTTCCCCTCTTTTTAGTCCCTACCCATTCCCTGCCCTTATGCCCAAGCATATGTACAGTAAGATTACTTTTCCATGATTAAAAGTACTTTCTTACATCAATACTTCATTACATAAAGTTGAACACTTTCAGCACAGAAGTGCAACTGTACAATTAACTTACTGTAACAGTAGATGTCTGAATGACGCTGCTGCAGTAGCCTTAGCTATGGGTTACATCCTGCCAAGGATATAAAATCCAACCAACTTCCAAAACTTCATGGCACCTTCCACACACCCAAACTGTTATTCAACTTGAGCTGAGCAGACTGAAAGACAAGTTTGGGCACAAAACCCTTAACAGATTTTCCTGCCCACAGAGAGAGGGAGGATGAGCCCTGAAGGGACAATGCCAGGAACAACAAACAAACAAATATCCACACGCTGGCAAAAAAAAAACATACCACAAAACGGGGGGGGGGGGTGGAGGGAGGAAGCAGATACTGTCACAGTGATCATTCAAATATCTACTGTCACGGTAAGTTTCCTTACACAGCTGTACTACATTGAGCATATTGATCACTGCTGCACTAGCCTTAGCTATATGGGTAGACTACCTTAGCTAACTACATTTGGGAGGCAGAAGGAGAAGAGTCCAGGAACTTCTGGAGAATGGTCGTAAGAAAGCTTGATCTAGACCTACAGAAGGAATCAAGCTTATAGTGCTTTGTAAAAGTACGTACAGAGGATCAAACAGCAGCTTCTAGAATACTTCCAGAATTCAACTCTCTTTTAAGAGCGGGCATAACCCTGCCTAAAGAGTTTTGTTATGGTGAGTATAACAAAAGGTAATATAAAGCTTTAAGCCAACCACCTGGAAACAGTTTGTTTTGACACAGGTTATCCTTTCTTATCTTTACAAGAAATGAATAACTGATCCGAAGATCTGAAAGATTTAGTTTTATCAAGAGAGTATATGAGCTGTCTGTGGACTTCCGAGGTACAGAGTATCCTTTCTACCCCATTTTTAGGTTTGGGAAAGAAAACAGGGAGATTGACAGCTTGGCTTAAAGTACACTTGGATACCGCTTTAGGCATAAAATAAAGACTAGTTTTCACAGAAATCCCACCTCTATGGAAAATAAGACCAGGCTGACTCATCATAAGAGCTTGCAACTCAAGATACCCCTCTTGCAGAGGTCAGAACAATCAGCAAAACTATTTTCCATGTTAAGAACCTCAAGTCAGCTAGATTAGCTGTTCAAATGGAGCAAGTGATAGCTTCTCTAACACAAAATTAAGATCCCAAGGAAGGACCACTGGTTTTCTTGGAGGTCTCTTATGCAAGCCCCCTTTCAAAAATGTTTTGACATGAGACTGCACTGAAAGAGGATGATCCATGGACAGACAACCTGAAATGGACAATAAATGAACCTTGACAGAGGAATAAGAAAGACCATAGGATAGTAACCCACACAAATATTGTAAAATAAGTCCTGAATGGGGTTATGTTACTGGTATCAACTAAAAAAACTTTTCTATTGGCTAATGTATGATTTTCTAGTAGCAAGCTTTCTTGCCTCCATTAGTACCTACTGTACATCTTCAGTAAACACGTGCCTAAAAGGAGTTAAGGCCCTGCCATCCAGGCAGTCAGTTGAAGTGGATTGATGGTGGGGTGTATCAAATACCTCTGTTATTATGTGAGTAGACCCAGTCTGTGAGGAAGCTTGTTGTAATTGCCCCTGGTCATTTCCAAAAAAAGGAAGAACCACTGTTACCTGGACCAGGGAGTCGCCACAATGATCTTGCAGGATTCCTTCTGAATCTTCAAAAGTACCCTAGACATTAGTGGAAAGAGTGGAAAAGCATAGAGGAACATTCCTGTCCAAAGAAAAGAAATCGGTCTTCCAGGGCTTCTTGCATGGGGTCCTGGAACTGAATCTTGCCGGTTGTTTTTTCAGGAGGAGGCAAAGAGATCTACTTGAGGAACTCCCCACAGATGGGTTGATCTTGGAAGACCCACTGATCTAGTTTCCATTTGTGAGGGTCTGTCCTGGTCCTGCTTACATTATCTGTCACACAATTTTGATATGACAGCATGTAGGATGTCTGTACAGTGAGACTGTGCTGTTTAGCTATATCCCAACATGACACAGCTAGTCTGCATAGGGTATACAACCTGGTTCCCCCTTGCTTGCTGACATACCACATGACTGTGGTATTGTCTGTAACAACTTGAAGAGGTCACATGGACCAGAGATTGCTCAGAGGGTTGGGTTTATTGATCAGGAAGAGCATCTCCCTGATGTTTATCTACTTGTATCTATCCTTGGTGTCCCACACCCCTGAACCTTTATCCTTCCTGAAACTGCTTTTCAACTAAAGTGCCAGGTGTTGGGGTGATTGACTGCTTTGCAGCAAGGGGGGAGAAGAGGAGAAACAAATTTAAGGATATCTATTGTCTCCACCCAAAAAATTCTCTTCTGCCAAACGACAGAATGGGATTTGAAAAAATAAACTGTTGATGCTAGGACCAAAGATATTTCAGACAACACTGTATCCTTCTCATGTTGAGTCTTGGTAGGGGTATCATGAGAATCACAGAAGCCATAAGACCCGAAATCCTGAGGTATTCCCACGCAGTGATCGAAGTCTGAGTGAAAACCTTAGAAACAGATCAAAACACAGATCAATTTTTTTCCTGTGGAAGCAAAGCTCTTTGAACTGAGAAGTCTAGTTGACATCCCAAGAATACAATCCTGTTTGAAGGAGTAAAGAAAGACTTCTGAATCTTCTCTTGCAATCCCAGATTGTGTAAGAGATATATTACGTGAAAGAGAGATTACTGAAACTTTTCTGCAGACTCAGCAGAAATAAAAAAGTCATCTAAATCTGGAAAAATCTGGATACCTTGTAGTCTGCAATGAGTTATAACTAGAGTTAGACACTTTGTTAACACTACTTGTGCAATGGACAGCCTAAAGGGTAAAACAGAGAAGTGATAATGGGATCCAGACACACAAACCTTATGAAACGCCTGAAGTCTGGATGAACAGGGATGCGATAAGCATCTTTTAAGTCTGTCACCAGGAAACTAGAAAGAGGAAGAAAAAAGTAACAGGTTGTGAAGTGACATCATTCTGAATTTGGGCACTATCGCAAACAGGTTAAGGAAAAAAAGATCCAGAACTGGTCTCCAAGAAGTTTCTTCCTTTGACACTAAGAACATCCTTGAATAAAAACCTTTCCAAACCTGGGAAGGAGGAGCCTGCTCTATCACTACTTGGGAGAGCATGTAATGAAGAACAGTTGGAAACAGAAGGGTCTGCTATGGAAGATGAGGAATGACCTCCCAGGAAAGTAGGACTTTCCTCCCTCTGCCATCTGCAACATGGATGAATGATTTTCAAAACACATTTGTCTAAAACCATCTGTTGCCAAATTGAAAAATAGAGTGTCAGACCTACTGGAAGAAAAAGGTTGTCAGAGTGGATGGGGTGTAATAAGGTCTCTTGCACAGTCATTCAGACCTGATGGACTTTCCTTGGTGTTGGGAGGTCCGAGACTTCTTTTTTGTGCCCCCTTGCTATTTCTTCTTAAATGTCGGTACCTGTATTTTGTTGAGACTTTATTCTGCTTTTTTGCAAAAACTGGATGAAGAAATAAAAAAACCCTTGAAAAATTTGGAAAAGGAAGTTTGAAAAATCTTAACAGATTCCCTGGATCAGCTTGCCCATTTCATCACACTTTTGATTACTTCTGCATCATAGGGGCCAAACATTAAATCTCTATCCAAGGGAGAATTTAAAATCTAATTTTTAATATCATCTGGGAGGTTCTGAGAAAGCAGCCATGCAAACCTCCTCAAAACAGTACCAGTGACCACACTTGTGTAAAAACGTATCAACAGAGTCATACACGCACTGTAAACAATGAGTAGTGACCTGTGCAATAGGAGAAACCAAGTAATTTACAGCAGATTTTCCATCACAAGAAGAAACTGATGATAAAACATTCCTCAAACTTCAACATATGAGCCTATCAATTCAAAATTCTGAAAACCAATATATATATATATATATATATATATATATATATATATATATATAACCCATACTATCAATAATTTCCCCATCCTTATCAGAAAGAGTAGGGTTGGAACTGACTAGGTGTTTACCTATGGGGTCAACTAGAGCTATGGCCGCTGCATCAGTTTTGGGAATACAGCATAAAAATCTCAAGACGGAGGAACTTTGTACATTCTGCCTGCCTTTTTAGGAACAGATGGCTGACTATCTGGAAAACTGCAGGCAGTGCATCCTCTAAAGCAACAGGAAGAATGTGTGTAGGAGCTGGAAAATCCTTCTGTAACAGCTCATAGTATTTTCTGAGGGACTGAGAAACCTCAGTAACCTTCCATTGAAAACATGTATTCTATTCTAGCTATAGCCTCACAGAAAGAGAAACCCCACAGAGAAAATCAGAAACCAAGCTTTCCGCTGAGTCTGACTCAGAAATCCAAGGGAAAAAAAACTGTATCCACCCATGCATCTTCCTGTTTAGATTCAAGATGTTGAATCTCTTCAGGAAAAGGGGAAGCCCTCTTTCTTTTACCAAAATGCTTTATAAGAAGGATCAATAGCCTGAATTAAATCCTTAGCCAGACTCCTAGCCAAAGAAAAGTAAGGATGAGTAGACAAATGCTTGGTTTTCTGTTACGTTTTTGACAGGAAAAATGGGGCCAGCGTTGTTACTAATGACAGCAGTAGCTTCCTCAGGGATGGACAGCATTCTGACACAACAGAAAAACCTCCCCTGTTCCCTCTCCCAAGACTAACAAGAGTGGCTCTCCCTTGTCTGCTGAGGGGACCCCAGCAGCCACAGAGGACTTAGCCAACACCCAGTCCACAGTGGCTGTATATGCTATTCTAGAGATATCTGGGTTAAAATATGAGTAGTCTGTGGTAGAACAAATGCCCACAGTAGAGTCACCCACCTGCAGTTTAGGGAAACTGCTAGCCTTTGCTAACAAAGGCTGTTTGCTTTTTTTTTTTTTTTTTTTTTTTTGCAGTTGGAAGAAGGACCAACTGTGGAACTGGTAGTCTGCTCCATGGTCAAGCCAAAAAAGTGCCTCTTTCCCAGGAAAAACATACATTGCCGATAAACACTACCAGACTACAAAAGTTACTTTTTCTGACAAAAAAAACACAGTGAAGAACACTTTAAAACACTATGTCAGCCCCATCTTCACAGAAAAAAAAGTTTTCAGTTACTTTACACCACTTTTAAACTAAAAGAAAAAACAAGCATTCCATTTTAAAAGTACATCACAGTCTTGAGACAGTCCATTAAAACACAATATTCCTAGCTTTAAAATAACTTTCCTGAAGAGGAAAGTAATAAAACATTCAGGAAAGTTATAAAACAAGAACAAAATAAAGAAAACGGAAGGTTTTTTTTTCCCCCCAAAGCATAGCAGTCGATCCTTGAAAGCCTCAGAACAGCATATTCTTCTGCGGCTGTACAGCTCTGAAGGGCTTTGCGCCCAAACTTTTCTTTTAGTTAGCTGCCTGAGACTTTGGGTGTGCAGAAGCTGCCCTGAAGCTTTGGACACTGCCTGGCTGTTACATCTTTGGCATGATACAACACACATAGCTAAGGCTACTGCAGCAGTGATCAATATGACAAACATATTGAAATTCTACAACAGATAACAGCTTAAAATAGCTAAAACAACATAATGCTTTTATACTTACTGCGGATACTTCTGGAAATTTATTTTTTTCTCTTGTGTAATACGAGTTACTGCTGTCTCTATTTTGTCCACATCAGGATCTAATGTCTTTTGTAAATCCTAGTTTAAAAATACATAATTGAAAATGTGACAAAGTAAAAACCTGAAAGATAGAGACAAAAAAAAAAACTACTAACAGGAAAGACATCATACACTGAACAGAATCTGAGATTAAAATACAACATTCAAAAGAATGAATGAGTAAAAAAAAAAGTTATGGACCTACCATAACGTTCCATGTTAGTTGTTCTTCATCTTGCCTTCCTTCTTCTTGTTGGATGGGGTCAGAGCCGATCCTCGGCTCTGACTGGGTTACATACTATAGCTCGAGAGCTCTTTACTGGCTCGAGGCTACCCCTTATCCCAGAATGCCCAACGCCAGCTACCCAGATCTCGTTTGAGATAGCTCACACCAGACATAATTATAGAAGATAATTCATTAATAAACCCGGCTATACAGTTAATTGTCATGGTTTGGTTGAGAAGCAACTAATAAAAAAACAAATTAGCCAGTGAAAGTATTGAGAAACTCCTCTCAATCCTCGAGAAAGGGGGATGGAGGGAGGGACGCAAAAAGGAAGGTGAGATGAAGGACAACTAACATGGTACGTTATATGGTAGGTACACAACTTCTTTATATTAAGTTGTCCAAGCTCGCCTTCATTCTTGCTAGATGGGACAGCGTCCCTTGCACCTCAATCCTGGGTGGCTCATTGGAACAGACTCTTCAGAACCGTGGAACCAAAGGAAGCTCTGCCCTGGGAGATCACATCTATTTTGTAATGAGAAATGAATGTATGAGGACCTGCCCAAGTAGCTGCTGCACAAATTGAAACTATGGGCAATCTAGATTGAAATGCTACTAAAAAGTAGCTACTGACCTGGTTGAATGACCTTTGGGTTTTGTTGGAAGATCTTTTTGTCGCAAGTGGTAAATATGGACTATGGTGTCCAATAACCATTTTGACAATGTTATTTTAGAAAATGGAAGGCCTTGTTTGTTGTTAGCAAATGAAAGGAACTGATCTGATTTTCTCATTTCTTTAGTTCTATGGAGATAGAAACGCAGTTGTCTATGCACATCCATTTGGTGTAATCTGTATTCTGCCTTGTTGGAATGATTAGGGAAAAAAACAGGGAGTTCAATGGATTGATTAAAACTGTGGTCTGAACAAACTTTAGGTAGAAAAGATGGGTTAGTTCTCAGGGAAACCCTGTCTTTGTGAAAAACTAGGTATGGAGGGCAAACACATAGTGCATGAAGTTCTGAAACACATCTGGCAGAAGTAATAGCAACTAAGAAAAAAGTTTTCCAAGAGAGAAACTTCAAGGAACATGATGCTGCTGGTTCAAAGGGTGGCAGTATCAAGGAGGCAAGAACCAAAATGAGATCCCAAGGTGGAAGTGGCTCTCTCACTGGGGGTCTAAGTAGAGATGTACCTCTCATGAAGGCCTTACAGAGTTTGTGAGACATTATGCTGGAATTAGAAACTCCAACATGAAAATTTGAAATGGCAGCCAGTTGTACTCTGATGGTAGCAGCCGCTGCACCAGAACGAAACAGTTCTGCTAGGAAATCCAAAATCTCATGTACAGGAGCTGTAAAAGGATCTAAATTCCTGGATTCTGCCCAGTAAGAGAATCTTTTCCATTTGCTAGCATTGACTTTCCTTGTATTTGTCTTATGGGAGGAAACAATAATATAACGCACTGCTGGGGAAATATTGGGGAGCCTGGCTAGGATTGGAAGTGGAGTAACCTAGCTGTGAGCTTGAGAGATTGGAGGGATTGGTGTAGCCTGCCTGACTGATGAATCAAGAGGTCCGGTACTGGGTTCAGAATCCAAGGCTGGGCTAGAAGGTGGGGGTGAAGGAAAGGAAACCAAATCTGTCAAGGCCAATAGGGGGCAATGAGGATCATTTTGCAACCCAACGATTTTGCTTTCTGAATGACTTTTGGAATTATGGGGAAGGGGGAAATGCATAAAGGCGTCCCTGAGGCCAATCGTGTACTAGAGCATCCCTGGGTGTCTGACCTGGAGGAGGAACAAGAGAGAAGAAGCTGCTGTATTTGTTGTTGAGGGGAGAGGCAAAGAGATCGCAGTAAGGCTGGCCCCATTTGCAGAAAATGAGATCCACAATTTCCTGTTTTAGAGACCACTCATGAGGCATGAGGATAGCCCTGCTGAGCCTGTCTGCTATTACGTTGGATGTCCCACGGATATGTGTTGCTATCAGAAAATGTTGGGTGGAAATCACTCATTGCCACAGTCCGAGGGCCTCTCGGCACAAGGGGTAAGACCTGGTTCTGACCTGTTTGTTGATGTACCAAACCACTGACATACTGTCCGTCTGTACTGCAATAGTCCCAGCAGGGAGAGAGTCTTGAAAAGCTTGCAACTCTAGGAGCACCACTCTCATCTCCAGGACGTTGATGTGCAAGTGGTACTCATGTGGTTGCCAAGTGCCTTGGACTGTCTTCCCTAGATAATGCCCACCCCCACCCTATCAGGGAAGCGTTTGTGGTCACTGTGGCGACCTAATGGGGTTCCATGAAAGGTCTCCCCTGAGAAACTAGTGGAGAGACCATCCACCAGGAAAGGTGTCTTTTGCAAGATTCCGTAATTAGCATCATGTGAAACATGGGTAATTCCTGGAAGGACCATTGTGTGAAAAGAAGCTACTGAAGGATTCTCATGTGAAAGCGTGTTAAGGGGACTAGAAGAATGGCTGCTGTCATGGACCCTAGAACTTGAAGAACATATTTGACTTGAATTCTTTTGCTCCTCAGGAGAAGTGACACCTGTTTTCGAATAATGGAAACTCTTTCCTGAGGCAATTTTACAATATTTTTTCTTGTGTTTAGCTCTGCTCCTATGTATGTAATAGACTGACAGGGCAACAAGGCAGATTTTTCAAAGTTTATTGGGATGCCAAGTTGAGCACAGGATGTGATGGTGAAATCTTGTGCTTCTATAAGTTGTTGCCTGGTGGTAGCAGTGAGAAGCCAGTCATCCAGATAAGGAAACACCTGGAATCCTTGATGTCTCAGGCGAGCTGTGACTACTGCCATGCATTTGGTGAACACCCTGGGGACTGTGGTGAGACCAAAGGGAAGAGCTCTGAATTGGTAATGACTGCCCCCTAGCTGGAAGCATAGAAATCTCCTGGACCGTCTGTTCATTTTTATATGATAGCACACATCCTGAAGATCTATGGAGCACATCCAATTGTCCTGACCCAGAAAGGGGAGAATGGACTGCAGTGTTACCATCCGGAACTTTTCTTTTTGTACAGATTTGTTTAACCTGCTGAGATCCAGAATTGATCTCCAGTCTCCTGTCTTTTTGGGCACTAAAAAGAATCTTGAATAAGTTCTGGATCCTACTTGGTCGGCGGGGACTTCCTGGATGGCTCTTTTTTCTAGCAGTCTTGAAACTTCTGTGACTGCCTGATCCCTTAGATTGGGTGGATCACCTGGGATGGATTTTTTTGAAACAAAAGGGGGTTGATGAAAGGGAATCTTGTAACCTCCGGACATAATGGCTAGTACCCATTTGTCTTTTGTAATATTTTGCCAGGCGGTTGGGTACAATGAAAGCCTTCCCCCGACTGCCTCCAGAGTTGAACAGTCGGGCATCCCTTTAGGGATGTTCATAGAGTTTGGAAGAGAATGTATCTTTGTCACCCTGATTTTGCGGACCCCCTCTGCCACGAGGGCGACGTCTGCCATTGTTATTATTTCCCCCTCTGCCCCTGGAGGAAAATTCACCACATGCATCAGGCAAGGGTCCCTGGGATTTTCGAAACCACATCTTTCAACCCTTCTGACCTTTTGGGTATGGTCTGGTAGGAATGGAAAAATGGACTCCGACATCAGAGAGCGTCTTGCCATCCTGCTGGCACCTGGTAAGCGTGTCTTTCACCTGTGGCCCAAAGAGAGAGGAGCCATCAAAGGGGGTATTGGTGAAGGATGCTCTGAAAGGTTCTGCAAACTGACACAGCCGCAACCAAGAAGGTCGCTTAAGAGCTACTCCTGTTCCTGCAGCTCTACTCGCTCCATCGGCTGCATATGAAATAAGCCTCATGGAGGAGTTGACTACTGAATTAAGAGTCGCAAGCTGGGTAGCTACCTTGGCTGAAGCTCCTTCAACTGTGGGATCTTGTAGGGTATCACCAAGCTCTTTTAGGAGATCCCTCTGAAGCCTAGTAAAATGGGAAAGATCATTCAGGGACCTAAGGGAGAAGGTGGCCGATGAAAACATTCGCTTACCATATCTGTCTATCATACGAGAGTCTTTATTTGGTGGATGGACATATGAGGAGGCTTCAGCTAACTCTCTCTTTGTGGCTGCTGCTACCACCATGGCATCAACTGGGACATCTTTGGGTAAGAATTATTTGTCTTGGGGAGCTGTGATGAATTTATTGGGTTTCCTCGGGACAGATTCCATGGAATCTGGAGCTGACCAAGCCTTACGAGACACTACAGACATGAGCGGATCCAAAAGGCAGAGACACCCAGGAGGTGGAAGGTCGGGAACCAAATGCTTCCAGGTATACAGACTCATCCTCAGAGAGGGCTAAGGAAGTCCAGCTATGCCTCTGCCTGAGAATCTCAAGGATGTCCGAAAAGGAAACATCTTCAGAGGGGGACCTTGGGGACCCCTCCGATTCATCAAGGTCTGTATCTGAGGTGACAGACTCAGGGGAGTATAGGTGCTTCCTCTTCCACTTTTTCTTCCAGGGAGCCTGCTCAGAATGCTCTGGGGAGGTTTCAAAAGAAGATGGTTCACCCAATGGCGTGTCCTGGGGCATAGGTTCCCTATGCTTTGGGGTTGGAGGAGGAGCAGAGGTTGTCACAGGCACCGAGGGGGACGGAACCGATAGTGGAGCCGTCTGTGGGCACAGCACTCTCCGCATGACCTCAAAAGCATCACGGTCTCGACACAAGGAGCGCTCCAACTCCGAAGAGACAGGAATACCACCCTGCACCGAGGGCGACGGCTCCGAGGCCGATGTGGGGGCCAAGCTCAACTGAGCCGACGCTCCGAGAGGGAGAGCAGGGTCGGACAAGGGTCCGATGCCACTTCCCCCCCTCGGAGCCGACGAGAGAGCTTTGGTGCCCAGATACCTCGATGGGAGGAAAAATCAAGGGAATCTGTGCCAAAGTCAGAGCCGATGAGGATGTCATCGGAGCCGAATGAACCACTATCAGAGTGTCCATGGACGTCCGGCTCCGAACTAAGTATAGTCGGAGGAGGAATCAAATCCAAGCGGATGGAGCTGAAGCCTGTTGAGATGGGCTCGAAAGCATTTTAGCAAGGGCCTGTGACTTAAACAACCTACTAACCACTCTCTCCACATCCTGATCCGATAACCTTGAGGATCGAGAGGAGTAGGAAGATGAGCAATGACTGGACTTGCTTTGAAGTAATGGTGATTGTGGCACCGAGCAAATAGGCTCCAAAGAAGGAGACCTAGCCCTTTTGTGGCTCCAAAACAGCTCCGAAGTAACGGTTGGAGCCGATGGAGGGGTAGTCTTGTCAGTGCCAGCCGGCACAGACACACTTGGTTTGTCAAGCTCGCAGGTCAGTTCCGAACATGGAGCCGATGGCTTGACTGGTTTCAAAGGTTTCACTGGCTGAGATACTTTAGCCGGAGGATCCTGTTTTAATAATCCACAGAGGATAAGCTTGTTTTTCTGCTCCTGCAGGACGCTTGGACTAAAGGCATGACAAACAGCACAAGAGTCCTGCAGGTGCAGAGCCCCCAAGCAATAAACACACTAGTGTGCCCATCTGTCAGAGACATCTTCTGATAGCATGAGTCACACTTTTTAAAACCAGAGGTTTTAACTTCCTTAGACATTTTAGTAAAAGTCAAACTACAACAAAAAAACAAAAAATTAATAAAGACCTTAAAGGAGAGCCTCTAACTTACAAGGCTGTCCTTGGGGGGGGGGCACTCTAAGTTAAACGAGTTCAGGGAATAACAAAAAGCCTAGCGACTAAGGGGCGATGGCCAACACAGTACAAAAGTAAAGCATAAGGATGAGATAAGGGGGTTTACAGTAAAAGAAACTTACAAATTACGACCAAAGAAGAATTACAACAAATTTTAGTTTAAAAGAGACAAAATTATACTAAGCCTGAGCCAGTATTGATCGCAACCTCGCAGCTAAAGCGGCAAACGAGATCTGGGTAGCAGGCGCTAGGCATTCTGGGATAAGGGGTAGCCTCGAGCCAGTAAAGAGCTCTCGAGCTATAGTAAGTGGCCGAGTCAGAGCCTGGGAACGACTCTGAACCCATCCAGCAAGAACGAAGGCGAGATTGGACAACTTAACATCTAGATTTAGGCATACTGTGCCACACCTAATTTCATTACAGCAGCTGCTTTACATAAGATTCATCATCATTTCACAGAAAGAAATCCTCTCCTTTTGTTTTAATATTCTCTTCTGGGACTGCATTAACTTAAAAATTGAAGTACTGTTCTTGGGGATTACAAGATGTGTGGTGGAGAACAGAAGGCCCCAATCAGATGAGAATATTTAACTCCTCTTTTTGCCTGTCAGACTCACTGTGCCTGCATATACTTATTCTGTTAGGAATGTGAACACTATTTTCAAGCAAATAGTGCAGTAAGTTCAAATTCACTTACTCAGGCATTGTACATATACAGCTACAAGAAACAGCACTGTTAATATACAAGAAATGCAGCATGTACTCAGTTTACCATATGCAAAACGTATGCTGCTGTCAAACCCTGGAGAGACAGAGAGAGTACACCAAATGGAATCATAACTGTTTTGCAATTTCTTACTAATTATTATCCCATAACTTGGCTTCTATAAAGTTGTATGAGACATTTTCCAAATATGTGTACTTACCATTAAGGCTGATCTATGTGGAGAACTTCTACAGAAGGTAACTGCTGTGATGTCCTCTACTCAATACCCCAACTTAACACGTTTCAGTAGTTTCTGTACTCTTGGGTAAATGCACCTACGACTATCACATGCTGTGACAACATACATAATGTAAAGAGGATACAGTCCCAATACCACTCAGTTTAACCCCAATCCACTAAGCAAACATTAAAATACTTAACAAAACAAAAACATTCAGCAAACAAGAGTATAATTCTATAATTGCCTATACTAAACATTGATTCAGCAACAGCTAAAAGGTGTAAAGGTTATCCAGATACAGGACAATGAGGGAGGGCCACAGAGAAAATACATGGTCTTCTATGTATGAATCAACATGCATCACAGAAAGGACCCAGCACCATTACTGCCAATGCCTTCAATATCTCCTTCACAGACACCATAAAATCTCTAGCCTGTCAACTTTCCTCAAACTACTCTAATCTCCCTACCACTTTACCTAATACTCTCCCAACATTCCAAATACAACCCATCGCTACCTCGTACATCCAAAAACTTAAGCCATGTACCCCCTCTGCTGACCAAGTTCCATCTGAATACCTGCAAAAAGCAGCTAAAGCAGTTGCTTATAATGTATCCATCCTTATAAACAGAACCATAAATGAAGGAACCATTCCTGATATCTGGAAAATCCCCACATTATCCCCTTACATAAAGGCAGTAACTCCAATGATTATTCCAACTACAGGCTCATAGCTCTCTTATCACCCTTAGCAAAAGTTATGGAAAAATGCATTCACCATCAACTAATAAACCACTTAACCCAACATAATATACTAGCTAACTGTCAGCATGGCTTCAGGCCATTTCACAGTACCACCGCAGCTCTCCTATCTTTCACCGACTCCATCAATAAAAACTGTAACAACAACATCCTCTCATCAGCACTCTTTATAAATCTGTCAAAAGCCTTTGACATGGTCAACCACCCCTTGCTCATAAAAACTCTTGAATCCCTTTCTCTAGACACCAAGGCTGTTCTCTGGTTCAAGTCCTACCTTAACAACAGGCAACAAGCAGTCCTCTGGGAGAATAAACTTTCTTCCCATATGGCAGTCTCCCTTGGAGTCCCACAGGGCTCCATTCTAGGTCCACTTCTATTCTCATTATTCATCAATGACCTTCACTTAGCAATCCCTCAAGCTACCTGCATACAATATGCAGATGATTCCACACTCATATGTTCTGCCACCTCCACATCCGAACTACAATCTCTAACCCAAACAGTATTTAACACAGTCGAGGCTTGGTTCTTAAAATGTTGCCTCCTTTTGAATGCCAAAGAAACCAAGCTCTTACTCTTCGCACCTAACAGTAAGCCCCCTCCTGTAAATTTCTCTATCAAATTGAATAATGGCACCCTTATAACCCCCGATTCTACCACTAAACTGTTCGGAATTACAACTGACAATAACCTTACCTTTGATAACCATATAAATAACACTATAAAAATCGTAAATAGAAAATCGGGCTCCCTATATAGAATAAAACCCTTCTTAACATCAACAGCCAGAACTACAATAGCCCACTCCCATTTAATCTCAACTCTTCTTTATGCTTCCCCCATTTATACTAACCTAAAGAAAAATAATCTCTCTAAACTAGCCAACTCCTATAACAATATTGCCAGATTTGCCACTAGGAACCCATTTAGAACTCATCACTGTCTGAACCTTCAGCAGCTAGACTGGCTTGAACTAAAAAACATTTTGATACTTTCTCAACTTACCACTGTCCATAGGATATTCTAACAACACACCAGTACTTTCTAACCTTATTACCCCCTATACAAACCTCAATTCCTTACGCTCTTCCACTAAACTACTGGCTAGCATTAACATATCTAATAACTTGGCAGGTGACTCCCTGTTCTCTAATACCGCTGGGAAATATTGGAACCTGTTGCCATCTGCTCTAACCTTACTTTCCTCCTTTCCACTCTTTAAACAAAGGCTCGATACATCTTAAAACACACTGGTTATGCCCTTGCTGTTACCCTGACTAATCTTCTGCTTTCTCTATCACCTTATCTTTATACTGCCTCCCTTCGCCAATTAATACTACTTACCCCTTAGGAAGTAGTAATTGTCTTAAATTATTGTTACAACTAGGAGACGAATTAAACTGTGAATGGACTGTAAACTACCTCACATGTTTTAATGTAAGCGTATCTTATCCTTTTAGGTAGTGTGCTTTACAAACAGTATAAATCTTTTTAGCTAATGCTCTCTGATTATTTTAACATAATTTCTTTTATATTTGTGCATGATAATCTTTCTGTATGGTGTGTTGCATAAATAGTACACATTTTTGCTAATGCTCTCTGAGTATTTATAACATAATTTTCTTTTATATTTGTGCATGATAATTTTTTTGTATGTTATTGTTGGAGCTTTTCTCCCCGGGCCTCTGCTGAAAATGGAAATATATCCAGTTGGACTAGCCCGGTTAACAAATGTAAAATAAAATAAATAAATTACCTCACAGCTCTTTCACTAGTCATTTTTACAATCTTGGAAGAGATGCAACTGCCTACCATAGTATTTGTTTATAAATCTCCGACTCAGTTTTTCATCAGACTCATAAAAATCTGTGATAACATGCCTTCAGAAAAATGAGGAACACTGGAAGCATGGTTCTGTAATGTAGAAAGATACAGCCTTATCACCCAAAAGACTCAATTTCAAGCAGTAACATTAAGATTTGAAAAACAGTTCAGGGAAATGATGGAAGTAAATGTCTGACAACAACTCAAACATCCTATGGCATGAAGTGATAGTTCTGGTCAGTTGCATTTACTACCAAGCAAGCAGATGCTTGCAAGTAATGGATATGCACATGACTGGGGATATAAGCATAGTGATATCAAGCTGGTGATGGTAGTCTTAGCTGCATGTAGTTCAGAACACATGTGTAAGGGGGCAGGGAGTAGCAGACCCTTGGTAATGTAAATGCTTATGTCAGCCACCAGGAGAAGGGATTAGCAACTAATAACACATCATCTGACTCAGATGATGTGATCAAAGGGGTGTAGGGTTGCTGTATAGGTCCCCAGCCTTAAAAAAGTAGGGTCCAGTACTAAAACATAGATGGCCCCATTCTGGGGATGGGAGAAGCCAGGCCCTCAGGTCACTGGCAGGGGAATGAGGGCATTCCACACAGAAATGTGAGGATAGTTTGACTGCCATTTCACCAATTCACAGCAGTGCAAAGGAGATTTTACTAAAAGCCACTTTCTTCAATATTGTGCAACCTTGGAGTTGGTTATACATAAGATAGGGTTTAGGATCTCTCCCCATACTGCAGGAAGACTTGACCCCCTCAAAAAAAAACTTTTCTTGTTACTTGCTGAAAGTTGTTTTTAGCAAACATTTTTTTTTCACTATTAAGCATCAGGAAATATCTCATGTGATAGAAAGTCATGAATCTTTCTACACCCCCTAAGAGACATGAAAAAGGAAAACACAAGCAGGGGCAAACTCTTCCATGGCTCCTCAGTGACAGTCCCAGCCAGTCAGTCAGTGTTCTCCTACCAAAAGCAACACAAGGAGGTGCAAAGTTATGGATGATGACTAGGAGTACATATGATTCATCGGTGTGTGTGTGTGGGGGGGGGGGGTAATGACTGGCAAGCAATGACTGGAAAAAAGTACACAGAAAAGAAAGGGCAAAACTGACTCACTATCTACATGATAAAACAGACAAAATAAGCACTATCACACCTTGCTCCAATGACCCACAGTATCCCACACTAGTCACTGTGTTAGGGTCCCTACTGACATTTATTAACATACACTCACTCTGTCTATCTGACATTAATGTTTTTATAGATGCAGATGACACTGCAATCAGCTATTTACAGACCATCACCGATTAGATATTGACCTCAAATTTCAAACATAACAGATATTTTCAATTGCTTGTTATTTGGATCATCAAAGAAGCTGATTATAGTACCTGCAAACTTGTTTACAACTGTCCTTGATGGCAAAGCCCTTAATACTATAAAAGAAATGAAAGTTATGTACATAACAATAATGACAGATGTGAAGATGTGGGTGTAGCTTCAGTAATTTACAAGAATAAGGTCAAAGCCATTAGGACTACATGGCACTCCAAAACCTTTCAAGGCTGCTTAACACCTCCTCCTATTCTATAAATTTATCTCAGGACTGTCCTCTGTACTACTAATGGATAGGGGCAGCACCTAAATGCTATATTCCATGCATGGGCCCCTTCAAATTATCTATGCTATGATCCTAGTTACTCTCATTAGGGGTACTATATAATTATCGACCATGGGGTGGGTAAGGCCAAGCTATACCAAGATGGAATTTTTTATTTTGAGCACAAAAAGGGAAATTGGATAGGTTTAAAATGGCTCACAAGGGCAACAAGGCTAACACTTACTTTTGAACCTATAATGCATCACACAGATTCCCCAATAGTTAATGAGGTAGTCCCACTAAAGAAAACATCATATTCATACACATATAAGAAATACAAGACATACTCAGCCAAGGTGGAAGGGTGAGGCAGGGTCATTACTGAGAAGGGATCCGCTCTTAACATTGTCATTATGGCACATACTTAATTTCATACCTAACAAAATTGGGCCAATCCTCGTAACTCACAGGACAGAATCCCACGTTCTTCCATTTGGTTAGACTCTAAGATGAATATACACTTAATTGTAGCCTCAAAGGCACATCATAATTTAGAGATCAAATCTATTTTTTTAAACTCTCTATTTATTAAAGTGACTGGGGCTGGTATTGAGAAAGGGTGCAAATGACTGAAGTAACTGACAAATTTTTACTGTTGATATTATTTATTTTACCCTCTTTGCACTTACAAATCAAGGGTGATTGCTCAAGGGAAAGGGTGCTTTGTACCTGAAAGCAAACTGCAGTGAAAAGATCACAGAAATAGCTTGTGGGTTAGAAGTCCATGTCCATTCATCAGCACCAAGTTGGAATATATTACATTAGCCATACTTTTGACTTAATCATAAGCTAATATTAGTGGTACACAGAAAGTGACTATCTTTTGAGGGGAGACACAGCAAGTGACACTACTGGGCATTTAAACAAACACTTCTGAATGATAAATGATACAACATGTTAAACAAGGAGAAGGAGGAAACTATTTGTATATCTGAGCAACAAGCTGAAATGCATTGCTGTGGCCATAAAGTCTTTCACTTTCTTCATAATCGGAAAACAGATGATTACATAAGAAGTGACTTTTTTGGTGGGGGTGTGAAAGTATCTGAAAATCAAGTAGTTTCTCACTAGCAAAGAGTGAGTGACTGATATGTGTGTGTGTGTTTCATTCCATTACAGATCAGATGACGGAGATATACTTATACTATACAATGAATACAAAAAGTGGGCAAAGAGATAGTCAATAGATGAAACTCACTTAACCCCTGCTCTCATTTGACCACAGCTAAACACTCACTAATCTAGCATGACACCAGAAGTGTGTGCGTGTGTGTGTGTGTGTGTGTGTGTGTGTGTGTGTGTGTGTCCAAGCAAAAAATATCTAACACTCAAAAAAATCAATTTAATAAAGGTGTCAAAAAAGATCATCACTTAAGACAGATCATCCATTAATAAAAAAGTAAACTATGTTATATTTTTCATTTATATACATTATACATTACATGTATGTTTTCTTTCTTTATAACAACTGTCATTCAGTCCATTATATAAATTGTTCAATTCCTGCTTTCCTTAAATCTCATTCCTCCTAAAAATTATTCTGCTTGTATTGTGCCCACCAGTTCCATTTATTTATGTAATATACTCCTCCCCTCTTCTAAAAATTCTACTTTCAGTAATTTTACCTCATTTATAATAGTCAATACTTCAAATACAGTCGGTTAAGATTTTGACGTCCACTTTCTACTAACTGCTGTTTTGGCAGCAACTAGAATAAACCTTAATAAGACCTTACTATGTCTAGACAACTTAGATCCTGTGTCCCAGCCACTTGCTCCCTCAATATTTCTGTCACAGTATGCTGTAGGAAAATTTTCAAAATCTGCCAACTCATTACACTTCCAAAAACATATTCCCAGTTATCTCTTTCTTCCCAGTCACACCTCCAATATTTGCTTTCTACCTGAGGAAAAAATTCTTTGAAGTCTGCTTTGGGTATAAAAATAACTATGCAAACACCTCTAAGCAAAAATCATAAGTCTTCTGGACTTTGTTGCATATTTGGAATCCATACATATACCCTCCCATTGTGCCATTGTAAATTGCTTTTTCAGCATCTCTCCCCAATCTTTTCTAATCTCCTGTGATTGATTCTTAAAGTTATCATGCCCTACTAATCTTCTCTTTTGCTTCTGTTCTAGACTAAAAACTCTACCAGAGCAGGTCTTTCACTCTTACAACTTCCCCATCCCTCTCAATTTGTCTATAGTCTGATAACAATCCCTGTTATGGAAAACATTCTCTAACATGCAGACCAAACATTTTCTTGGTCTCATCTCACTCCATTAACTTTCCCTCTCTATTTATTTGTTCCCAATAGCTTGGCTCCTTTACCAGTTTTCTCAAGTAAATTCCAGCATCGTTTTACCTATTTTCCTTAACCCTGCTTGCAGTCACCCCAGTTGGCAGTATCTCCTCTCTCCATTCCCATGTTGGGTTCGTTCTTAGAATACTCTCCGCAACTTTTCAAATATAATATTCTGCATGGTTATTCTTAAGGATCTGCATCCAAAACAACACACACTCCTTATTCCTTGAACCCGCCCCCCCAGTTCATCATCAACCCTTTCCGGTTTGAATTATAATCTTCTGCTTCTGTTATATATCTGAGCCTTAACTCCATAGCTCTAAAATACCAGTTCATATCAGGTAATCCAAAACTACCTTGCTCTATCAAAGGAGGATCAGTTTATCCCCATTTACCTCTTGCCTTCCTTGCCCTCTCAGATAAATTCCTTCAGTTCTTTATTAATTAATTACTGTCCAAGACTTATCCAATGATTGCTAAAATATACCAAACATGAATACAAAATTAAAAGCACTACAAACATTTTCACTGTTTGTATCTTACTATCCATATCCATAAACAAGACTTTCCAGTTTCTCAGTATTTGTAGTATTTTAAGTCTCATCTCACATACTTTCAGGTTCCCTAACAGAAGCAGTTTTAATTCACACACCTAAATACCATCTTATTGTATCCCCAGAAATATGGGTATTGCGGAGCCAGTTTGTGTGCATAATTTATGGCTATAACATTTGTTTTATCTCCATTAATTTTATATCCTGAAAAGACTTAAAACTACTAGTAGTTAACATAGTAACAGAGATAAAACAACTGGAATTGGGATCTTTAGAAAAAGGATGGAGCAAACTACGTAGAAAAAATGTGAATTGTGGGAAAACTATATGCAGAGAAGGGACAAGGTTTAAGATGCAGGATTTGAATGAGCCATATAATGTTTAACTGAAATGACTGGATAGATTATAAGTGCTGTATAATGTTCGCAATTACAATTATTTAAATGGTGTCTGTGATGTACAATGTTTAAAGTGGTGTCAACATTGTTTGTTTTTCATTTATATAAATGTAATATTGCCTAAACCATGTGTGATAATTTAATAAAAAATGTTTACTGGGAAAAAATATCTGAAATGACTGACAGCACTGAGATCTCTTTTTTTGGATTTATCAAGTACAAAATAAAATCATCTGTAAATAAAGCCATATTTTCTTGATTACCATACTAATTGTATCCTTGAATTTCTAAGTTGATAATTTTCTTTGCCAATAACTCTAAATATAAAGCAAATTAAAGGGGAAACGGGACACTCTTGCCTGGTTCCAATGTTCAAACCTAACTCACCAGAGAAGTACCCTTCCACTTTAATTGCTGCCCTGAATCCTTCATATATCCTCCTAAGTAACCTTATTCTTGTATCAGTGAATACAAATGGTTCCATTGCCCTACACATAAAGTCCAAGCTTCCTGTCAAATATTTTTTTCTGCATCAAAACCCACCAACAGAACCTATTTTCTTATATTCTACTTCAATCTGAATCATAATTTTTCTATTAACGTTGTCAAATGTTTACCTCTCCTCCACAAAGTCAAACTCATCCATGCTAATCAGTTTTGGCAAAAGATTTGCCAAAACTGAAACTAATCCATATGAAAGCTGGGTCTTTACCCTCTTTGGGTAATATAGTCACCACAGCTTTCTTCCAAAATGCTGGTGGTTCCTCTCCATTTAAATTCTATTACACAATATCTTCCACATCTTAGCACTTTCTTTTCTCCTAAATTCCAGATGTACACAGGAATACAATATGTTCCTGGAGATTTGCCTACAGACTGATTATACATCACTGTTTTAGATGGGGTTTGGAGATTAGGGCCCACTGTACCCTAACATCTGAAGTTATAGGCTGGGGTGTTAAGTTTCATTGCAAACACAGAACAGGGATATTGGTAGAGTAATCGGAAGAGTTGGGAACTCAAAAGTAGGCTGGATCTGTCTTGTACTGGAAGAAAGTTTACTTTGGACAAATTAATGCAATGATGTTCATGGACAATGGAATTGTTGATGAAGTGAACTACAAGTCCTGTAGTGTTCTATGTATTTTCATTACAGAAAGTGGAAAACAAGATCATGCCCCAAACTCAAGTTATGTGAACAGGCTGTAGGAGTGAACATTCAAAAATCTGCAGCTATGATAAGTTTACTTAAACAACTGTACCCACTGGCTGCACTAGCTAGTGATGAAAGAAAATGAGATTTTTCTAAGCCCAGAAAATAAGGAAGTTGACTTTAGATACAAGGTTTTGAATATGTTCCTGAAAGGAAAAAGAGATTGGTCAAGTCAAATGCCTAGTAATCTGAATGAAGTTGTGGTGTAAATCAGGTAGCTGATTTTGACAAAAAGCTTGAAGGAGCTATTTCCATGTACCAAAGAGTATAATCTTTTCTTTTTTTGGGGGGGGGGGGTTAAGAGAAAGCTTTTTGGGGTGAGCCAGTTGTTAATTCTACTAGTTTGGTTAGGGATACTTACAACTTGACAAACGGCAACCACGAACTGAGAAAGGTTTTAATAAACCAATAAAAAGCACAACAATCACCACACTGTAATTCCTTTAAGCGCTTTTCGTTTGTTCTAAGAACAAACTTCTTCAGAAATAAAAACAACAACAGCTGCAGACAATTTAAACTAAAAAGTGCGGGAAAAAACATTGACATAACTTCTTTTAAAGAGAAATAACACTGAAGTGATTGCATCTATATAAAATCAACAACAACATGTATCACGTAACGAAAAATTGTTACCTAAAAGGCACATGTACATGAATCTATTATGTAGACAACTTTAAAACTCGAAGTATTAAATACAGAATAAAAGCTCAAAGTAACATACCATATTAAACTTTGAACTATGGTATTCATAGTTAAAGTACATAGACTTTATCTTAAAAGATTTTTAAGCTTGAGTATACATGCAATTGAGCATGACTCATTAAAACAGGGTGGTTAAATGAGTTTAACTTAATCTGCCATAAAAGCTCTAGTTCTTCGAGCTTAAAAGAAGCAGGACCCCCCCGTGTATCAGGAACTAAGTTACTGATGACAATGAATTTAAATTTATGGGAAGGATTTGAATCTACGTGTTTTGCAAGAGCATTTTCCAATTTGTTATGAGTGATGGCATACTGGTGCTCGTATACCCTGTCTCTAAGTCTACGTTCAGTTTTGCCTACGTAGAATGCAAAACAATCGGAGCACCTAGCCAGGTACACCACAAACTTACTGTTACAATTGAATCTGGATTTTAACCTGTAAGTGTTACCATTAATTGTAAACTGGTTCACACAATCCATAAATTTACAATAACTGTAACTCTCACATTTAAACATCCCTAACAGTCTGGGAGTTGTTTGATACTGACTCTCTAACACATTCTTCAAATTCCTACCTCTTTTAAAAATTACATGTGGTTTATGACCCAAGAAGTCAAATGCAACCTGGTTAGTTTTGAACAGTTCCCAATTCTTGTTGATTATATTAACTATGATTCTATTTTGGTTGTTGAATGTTGTCACAAAACTGAGCTTAAATTCTTGTTTGCGAAACATTGGGGAACCTACCCCATGTACTATTGGTGGGTCCTCAACTATGCTGACATTGTCCAAAAGCCTATGGGTACTACCCAAAATTGGTTTAAACCAGTTTGTATTCCTTTTATAAGTTACTTCCTCAATCAATGTGTCTATGAAAGATTCCGGATAGCCTCGATGTTGAAACATTTGCTTCAAAAATTGGAATTCGTCTAGATAATCTGAATCTAAACTAGAAATGCGGACTGCCCTTACTAACTGGCCCTTGACGACCGATCTTTTTTGGTGTAGTGGGTGGCAGCTCGTAAAGTGAAGGAAGGAGTTAGAATAACTAACTTTCCTATAGATTTGAGCGGTGAACATACTATCCACACCATTCTTTTTCAGCCTAATATCCAAATATGATATAGAATCTGTATGAAATGTGTATATGAATTACAAAAAACTGGTAGTTGTATTTAAATTGTTAACCAGATCGGATGCCAGATCTTTATCACCCTTCAATAGGATGAAAATGTCATCCAAGAACTTCGGCTGCCATTATTTACTACACCCGGTTCTTGGATGACATTTTCAGTACAGTGTGGATGACATTTTCATCCTATAACCGGGTGTAGTAAATAATGGTAGCCGAAGTTCTTGGATGACATTTTCATCCTATTGAAGGGTGATAAAGATCTGGCATCCGATCTGGTTAACAATTTAAATACAACTACCAGTTTTTTGCAGTTCACATACACATTTCATACAGATTCTATATCATATTTGGATATTAGGCTGAAAAAGAATGGTGTGGATAGTATGTTCACCGCTCAAATCTATAGGAAAGTTAGTTATTCTAACTCCTTCCTTCACTTTACGAGCTGCCACCCACTACACCAAAAAAGATCGGTCGTCAAGGGCCAGTTAGTAAGGGCAGCCCGCATTTTTAGTTTAGATTCAGATTATCTAGACGAATGCCAATTTTTGAAGCAAATGTTTCAACATCGAGGCTATCCGGAATCGCTCATAGACACATTGATTGAGGAAGTAACTTATAAAAGGAATACAAACTGGTTTAAACCAATTTTGGGTAGTACCCATAGGCTTTTGGACAATGTCAGCATAGTTGAGGACCCACCAATAGTACATGGGGTAGGTTCCCCAATGTTTCACAAACAAGAATTTAAGCTCAGTTTTGTGACAACATTCAACAACCAAAGTAGAATCGTAGTTAATATAATCAACAAGAATTGGGAACTGTTCAAAACTAACCAGGTTGCATTTGACTTCTTGGGTCATAAACCACATGTAATTTTTAAAAGAGGTAGGAATTTGAAGAATGTTAGAGAGTCAGTATCGAACAACTCCCAGACTGTTAGGGATGTTTAAATGTGAGAGTTGCAGTTATTGTAAATTTATGGATTGTGTGAACCAGTTTACAATTAATGGTAACACTTACAGGTTAAAATCCAGATTCAATTGTAACAGTAAGTTTGTGGTGTACCTGGCTAGGTGCTCCGATTGTTTTGCATTCTACGTAGGCAAAACTGAACGTAGACTTAGAGACAGGGTATACGAGCACCAGTATGCCATCACTCATAACAAATTGGAAAATGCTCTTGCAAAACACGTAGATTCAAATCCTTCCCATAAATTTAAATTCATTGTCATCAGTAACTTAGTTCCTGATACACGGGGGGGTCCTGCTTCTTTTAAGCTCGAAGAACTAGAGCTTTTATGGCAGATTAAGTTAAACTCATTTAACCACCCTGTTTTAATGAGTCATGCTCAATTGCATGTATACTCAAGCTTAAAAATCTTTTAAGATAAAGTCTATGTAGTTTAACTATGAATACCATAGTTCAAAGTTTAATATGGTATGTTACTTTGAGCTTTTATTCTGTATTTAATACTTCGAGTTTTAAAGTTGTCTACATAATAGATTCATGTACATGTGCCTTTTAGGTAATTTTTCGTTACGTGATACATGTTGATTTTATATAGATGCAATCACTTCAGTGTTATTTCTCTTTAAAAGAAGTTATGTCAATGTTTTTTCCCGCACTTTTTAGTTTAAATTGTCTGCAGCTGTTGTTGTTTTTATTTCTGAAGAAGTTTGTTCTTAGAACAAACGAAAAGCGCTTAAAGGAATTACAGTGTGGCGATTGTTGTGCTTTTTACTGGTTTATTAAAACCTTTCTCAGTTCGTGGTTGCCGTTTGTCAAGTTGTTTGTGTTTACCTAGTTTGTCGTGCCTTCGGTTTACTATTGGTTAGGGATACTTGTTAATCTTGGCTATATCTGTGGATAGCCATGTTGTTAGCATATAAGAGGAGTTGTAACTGGGGTAGGCAAAGGATTTATAAAAATGGAAAAAAGTAATGGGGTAAGTATTGATCTACGTGGTACAGTTAAATGGCTGTAGGCAGTATGGGACAGAGAATCTTCTCAATAAAGGATCTGTTAAGTCAGGAAGTCTTTGAAAGTACAGTTGTTTAAGTAAACTTGTCATAGTGCAGATTTTTGAATGTTCACTCCTGCAGAAGCCAAAGCTATATGGGTTGCACCCTATATGGATACAACAGTCAGCCAACCAGCTTCCAAAGCTTTCAGGACACTTTGCATGCGCCCAAACCATTAGTCAGCTTAAGCTGAATGAACAAAAATCAAGTTTTGGCTCCAAGCCCTTCAGAACTTTCATGCCAGCAGTGAGAGAGGGGCTAAAGCCCTGGCAAAACAATGTTAGGAATATGACAATAAAAAATCCATACCTTGGCTAAAAAAAAAAAGAAAAAGGTGGGGTGGAGGCATGGAACTGTTACTATAGCAGTGATCAATCCAAATATCTAAAATTATATTAAGTTTGCTTACACAGCTGTACTATGTGCTTCATAATGATCACATAAGGATTAGAGTAACCTAAGCAATATTGGTAGATTACCATAGCTTAAAACTGGAGGTTGAATGAGGGTCCATCAGCCCTTGAAGAATGGTCCTAGAAAGGCACACGTACAGAAGGAATCTATAGTAAAGTGATTTGAAAGTGTACATAAAAGATCATGTTGCTTCTAGAATACTTCTAGCACCCAACCATTTCCAAAAAGCCACAAATGAAGCAAAGGCCCTGGTAGAGCAAGCCTTAACCCCACTTAGAATTATTTTGTTGTAGTGGGTATAACAAAAAGTAATAGCATGAGACAACTACTTTGAAATGGTCTGTTTTGACACAGGTTGTACTTTTTTCTTACCTTCACAAGAAATTAACAACTGAACAACTGGTGAGTTTTATCAAGATAGAACCAGAGCCATCTGTAGATAACACAAGGTTTGGAGCATCTTTTTCCTTCATTTTTAAGTTGTGGAAAGAAAACAGGAAGATGGACAGCTTGGCTTATGGCAAACTCGGATACCACTTTAGGCATAAATGATGGATTATCTCACAAGGAAGCTCTGTCTTTTTGGAAAATGAGATAAAGTTTATCAATCATGAAAGCAGGCAACTTTCTTCTTGCAGATGTCACAGTAGTAATGTTTTCCATGCCAAGAACCTCAAGTCAGCCTGTTGCACTAGTTCAAATGGGTACACAGTTAGAATTTCTAACACAAAATAGATTCCAAAGAGGAGCCACCTGTTTCCTATGAGACTTTATATGCAACACCCCTTTCAAAAACCTTTACACACAAGGTTGCATTGAAAGAGGGGATCCATGGGAAGACATGCTGAAATGACAGACAACCAAACCTTGATTGAAGGGTAAGACAGGTCAGATAGTAACTCACATAAATACTGCAGAACCAGAGAAGCATGGATGCTGGTTGTTTTGTTGGCATGAACTAGAAAACATATTCCATTTGCTAACACATGATTTTCTAGTAGCAGGCTTTCTTGTCTCCATTAATACCTAACAGACACCCTCAGAGAAAATGTGCCTAAAAGGTATTAAAATTCTGTCATCAAGGCAGTTATAGTTGTTTGGGGTTGGGATGTATCAAACACTCCTGATCTTGTGTGGGTAAATCCAGTCTGTGAGGAAGCTTGTAGCAATGGTCCTTAGCAATTTCCAAAAGAAGGTAAAACCACTGTTGTCTTTGCCAGTAGGGAGACAACACAATTATCTTTGGGGAGTTTTTCCGATTCTTCAGAATGACCCTAGATACTAGTGAAAAGCATACAGGAACATTACCGTTCAAGGAAAAGAAAATGCATCTGTTTTTCCTGGTCAACTGACTGTTGTGAGTGGAAGCAAATAGCTCTATTTGAGGTGTTTCTCACAAATGGATCAATTTTTGGAAGATTCCTTTATTTAGTTTCCATTCATGATGGTCTTTCCTTGTTTTGCTCAGCCTGTCTGCCACATAATTTTTCTCTGATGGTGGGAAAGATGCCTGTACAGTGAGATTGTACTGAAAAGCTATATCCCAAGTTACCATGGCTAGTATGCACAGAGGGCAACATCTGGTTCCCCCTTTCTTGTTTATGTACCCCATCACTGTGATGTTGTCTGTAAACACTTGGAGAGGTCCAGAGACCACAAATGGTTAAGAAAATTGACAGCATTTACAAATGTTAGCATTTCTTTTATGGTTGTGTGTTTTGGTCATTTCTTTCTTTGTTCCAAAGATCCTGTACTTTTATTCTCAGATGCTGCTCCCCAAGCAAAGTCTGAGGCCTCTGATGTGACTCACTATGCTGGAGCAGGAAGGGAGAATGGGAGACTTGGATTCTGAAAAAGTTTGCATCTTCACCACAAAATCTCCCTTTTCACAAATCCTAAAATGGGAATTTAAAATGTTAGATGATGTTGATGCTGGGACCAAAGAAATTTCAGGTACCATGTGGAGTCTTGCAAAAAGCATCACAAATATAGAAGCACTAGATCTAGAATCCTGAGGAATAATTCCCTTGCTGAGATGGTAGGTTGAATGGAAAATCTCATGAAAAAATCTCAGTACAGAGAACTGAGGTGTCCAGGAGACACCCCAGGAAAACAATCCTGTGAAAAACAGTAGGACAAGACTTCTTTAAGCTGTCTTGGAATCCCCGTCTGTGTAGCAGGTCCCTTGCCCAACTGAGTTTCCTGACACTCTGAAAAAGAGTCTGCAAAGGTAAGAAAGCCATCTAAATACAGAAAAAATGTTGACCATCTTCCAGTCTGCAGTAGGATATCAGAAAAGCCAGACATGTTCTGAAGATCCTTGCAGCAGTAGATAGACCAAAGGGTAATGCAGAGAAATAACAGGGTAATCCAGACACACAAAACCTTAAGAAACATTTGATATCTGGATGTATAAGAATGTGATAACATGCATCTTTCAGTTTCAAGCTCACTACAAAACCGAAATGGAGAATAAGGGGGTAGCATATTTAAAAGACAGGACTTTGAACTTGAGAAGTATCACAAAGTGATTTAAAAATCAAAAGATCCAGAACTGGACTCCCAAGAATCTTCCTTCTTTGGCACCAGAACACCCAACAATAAAAACACTTCCCTTACCTGAGGAGCTTCTATCACTCCCTGAGCAAGCACAGAATGACAGGAGGGAAAAAAAGAATCTGGTCTGCCAAGTGAGGAGAATTCCCAAAAAGGAAGTGACAGACACCCACTGGCATCAGTAACCTTGACTGTTTACTCTCAGAATGCATCTCTCTGAAACAATCTGTCGCCAGGGATAAATGGAGGTCCACACTTTCTGGAAGGATTAAAAGACTGCCGGGGGGGGGGGTTAAAAATCCTTTACATAGTCATTCAGATTTGTTTGGGGTGGGGGGGGGTTCTTGCTTTCTTTTTGAAACCTACTTGGTAATGCTTTTTAAACATCTGCTTTCCAGCAACTTGCTAGGACTGCTTATCTTGCTTTTTAAAGTAAGTTGTATAGGGAGCCGTAAATCCCTTGGCAAACTTAGAGAAGGAGGGCTGAACAATCTGAGTGAACTCATGAGTCAGCTTACCTAATCAAACTTTTTAATAACCTTTGCAGCAGTGGGTCCAACAACTAATTCTCTAAGGAAGAATTAAAAATCAAATTTTTACATCTTCTGGGAGGTTTTGAGAACATATCCATTGACATCAGCAGAATCATATGCACATTTCAGATAGTGAGTAGTCACTTGAAATAAAGAAGGCACCAAGCTGAACAGGGCAGATTTCTCCAAATACTGGCCAACATATTCCTCACATTCTCACAAGATGAAAGTATAAACTTCAACATATCAGCTTAGCAGCTGAGAATTCTAAAAAAAATTAAAGTTAAATACTCATCATAGCAACAGATTTATGGTGCCTGTTTTCCAACCTTCCTCAATGTATATGCCTCGAATCTGACTTCAGTCACTTCTGAGCTCTGGAATCCATGGCTCAGGCTCTTCTCCCCTACCCATAATCCCTGCGTAGGCAGCAAGCTACCTCAGATCAAGCCTGTCTGCCAATAAAATATAACTTAAAAATATAAAGGTGTTGACAGTCAAATAACCAAGCTGACCAAAATGCTGCCAGCCTGTGAAAGGAAAGTGAAAGAGAAAGAAAAGACCTTCAAGAGTCGTGGTAAGGCCAGTGAGAGCCATCTTGGAATTAGAACATGATTTAAAAAAAAAAACATATGGTGGGAAGGCAGTAGAGGAAGGACAGAAACAGAAAACACAGACCTAGCACTATGGTGAGTACATAACTTTCATATCTGATGTTGTCTGTTCCGTCCCTTCCTCAACCTATGGGACAGAGTCCCCAGCTATTTTCTTACTTGGAAGGCCTTATGGAAGGATATCCCTGAACATAGCTGAACCAAAGGATGCTTAAGATCAGGACTGCACATCCAATTTAAGTGTGTGATGAAGGTACGTACCTTGGACCAAACAGCTGCAGCACATATGACATCAAATGGAACACTAGAGAAAAAGGCTGTAGCTGAAGCCACAGATCTAGTGGAATGAGCTCTTGGGGTCGATGAAGTGGTAATCCTGTTTCTTGATAAACAAAGGAAATGCACTGTGACAACTAGCACAGGAGAGTGACTTTGGACACTGCTTTTCCCAATTTAGCAGTAGAGAAGGACACAAACAACTTAACAGATTTCTTGAAAGGCTTTGTCCAATGTAAATAAAAATGTAACAGACGAACATTTAGCAAATGCAAAGTATATCTAAACTTGTTCAAAAAATATGGAAAGAATACTAGAAGATTTATGGACCGATTAATAAATTACTCAGAAGCCACCATATGAAGAAAGGGATTGGTTTTCAAGGACACACTCTCCTTATGAAAAAATTAGGTAGGAAGGTTTTGAGGATAGGGCATATAGCTCAGAAATTCTCCTGGCAGAAGTGATAGCCACAAAAATAAAGTCTTCCATGATAAAAACTTCAGGTCAATCTTAGTTGGAGGTTCAAATGGGGCCCAGTCAAAACCTGTACCACAATAGTAGTACTCCATGGAGGGACTGGATCTCTAAGTGGAGGACATAGTAGAAAGGTACCTCACAGGAAAGCACTGGATAATCTGATAAATGCAATAGGCATATGATTTCCACGCATATGGAAAGAGGATATTGCAACCAACTGCATCATGACTGTGGAATAGCTGGTTACACATTGGAAATTGTAAGCAAGGAAGTCCAAAACTGCTGGAAGAGCGGCTGAAAAAGGGTGATCTTTTTTTTTACATTTGCCCAAACAGAAAACCTTTTCCATTTGCTCTTATAAATTTTCCTAGATGAGGGTTTTGAGGAAGATGACAAAATGTGGACAACTGAAGATGAAAACCTGAAATATCAAACCATCACTGGAATTGAAGAAATAATGTAGTCAGTTTGAGGGACTGAATGTTTTAGTGAGGTGATCCCGATGGGTAATATAGAATATCTGGGTCCAAGCCCAGTACCTAGGCAAGGTGGAATACAGGAGGCCAGAGGAAGGAAAACCAGACTTGTCAAGGCCAATAAGGGGCTACGAGGATGACTGCAACCTTGACTGTAGATGCTTTCTGAAGAAACTTTGGAATCGGGAGGGCAGCTGTGCATTACAGCATCCCTGGTTGACTACCCTTTCGGGGAACTAGCAAAAATAACTTACTGCATTTGGTGTTGTGGGAAGAGGCAAAGAGGCTGCAACAAGGTCCGCCTCAGTGGCTAAAAATCTATTCTGTTACTAACAGACTGAAGGACCAGACCTCCTCAACCTTTCTGCAAAGATACTGGATTTCCCTGCAATGTACATTGCTATTAGGAAGCAGAGTGAAGATATTGCCTACTGCCACATTCTCTTGGCCTGTCGACACAAAGGATAAGGATCCAGTTCCTCTCTGTTTGTTGATGTACCAAACGACTGCCAATTTGTCTGAATAAATATTGCATCCAAAGGGTGATGGTTCTGAAAAGCCTGCAACACTAGGAGAACTGCTTTCATCTCCAATATATTCATAAAAGACTGACCTCTGGTTAGGACTATGTGCCTTGGACTGTCATTCCCAGATAATGCCTCCCGCCCCAAATGGGAAGTGTCCAACATCATTGTAGCTTGGGGACAGGGAGAATGGAAGGATGTCCTTGTAAACATGTGGAGATTCTAGCCATCACTATTTGTGAGTTCTGCAAATGTCCATTAAGAAAATACATGGTTTGTTTCCTGATTGGCACCAGAGTCCACTGAAGAACCCACATGTAGAATCTGGCTAGCGGTACTAATGTGTTGGAGGCTTTTAAGGAGCCTAGAAGGCGAAGAATTTGTCTTGCTGGTGGCTTCTGGCGAGATAAGACATCTTGGACTTGTTAGTGAAATGATGCAGTAATTGTTTGAAGGGGTTTGCTACCGGACGTCTTCTGTCCAAAAATGCTCTGATGAACTATAGAAACTGGACTGGTTATAGCTTGGACTTTTCTAGGTTTACTGTAATCCCCAAGTCTATGTACAGTTGGAGCAAGGAGTCCGTGGCTTAAACAAGTATACTCCTGGAAGGAGAGGAGATGTGCTAGTCATCCAAACACGAGAATATCTGGAAACCCTGCAGTCGTAGAGGAGCTGGCACTACTGACATATATTTGGTAAACACCTGGGGGGAGGCCAAAGGGCAGACCTATGAATTGTTAATGACTGCCTCCCACCCAGAAGTGAAGGTACTTCCTGGAGCATCTGTGCATCTTTATGTGGTGGGACGCAACCTGAAGATCTATCGAGCACATCTATTCATTTGTCCTCAGTAATGAAATAATGGACTGAGCCGTGACCATGTTAAGAAAATTCCAAATCCTCTCCAGTACCCAGGACCTCTTGGATGACTCAATTTCTTAAAAGATTCCTTATTTCTGAAATGGCTCCTAACTTTTATGAGGGTGGAACTTCAGGAATTCTTTTTTGGGCATGAAGGAAGGGTGTGGAAGTGAATGAAACAGCCTCTGGTTATGATCCTCTCCACACATTTGTCTGGAGTGATGGACGTTCAGGGTGCTGGGTGCAGGGATAAGCACCTCTAACTGTCTGCAGAGTGCAAAAGTTGGGCAATCGTTCAGAAGCTCTGGAAAGACTTTTCTAACAAAGGACCCCAAAAGCTTTGGTTTTGCAGGTCAACTCTGCCTCATGTGCAATGTCCATTATAGGAGCTCTCCCCTGTCTAGGCAGCTGTTTCTCCAGAAGTGTCAGATGCAAAGCCTTGGGATTTATGAAAACAAATTCTCTTTCCTCCCTTCTGGTTTCTGGAGAAGGTTCTTTGAGGGATAGAGAATCATCATATTGGACACTGAAGAAGGAAGTCTTGAAATGTTCTGTAAAAATCGCATAGCTGCATCCAGCTGTGCTTTCTTATGCAAATACCTGGGCTGGGTGCTCTAGATGCACTCTCTGTGGTATTAGAGATAAGGCACATAGAGACACTGAATAGTGGCTGTAGGTTAGTCAACTGTGAATCAATGGATTTTCCTTGACCCACAGACAAAGTCCCTGGGAGACATTTGGAGATATCCTTTGTCAAATCCCTCTGGAAACAAATAACGTATGCCAAACAATTGAGAGCTCTCACTGAAAAAGTAGATGAGGCATAGACAGACTTCCCAAGCCTGTCCAATGTACAGGATTCCCTGTTTGGTGGACAGACAAAGGAACGTTCTTTGCAAGTGCAAGTTTCTGCTTACTGGCTGCTGCTACTATCACAGAATTTACTTGTTGTGTCTTTCGGCTTTTCCCGGTTAGGGGTCGCCACAGCGGAACTCCGGTCCGCTAATGATTGGTAGTTGATTTTTACATGCCGAGTTACCAGCCCTGACGCACAACCTTCAACGAAGGTACACCCATTCACGCATGTCTCCATGCAGAAGACGCTCTAGCTGAGAATCGAAACGGACAGCGTCTTACTGTGAGGCAACAACACTACCGCAGCACCACCACTATCACAGATTTTACTAATGAACCTTTACTCCAATAGGAATGGTCTTTGGGAGCAACCAAAAACTTTTTGAGCTTTTAGGAATAGGCTCAGCTGTGTCCAGTTCATTCCAAGCCCAGGAGGTGATCAGGTCTACCATCTTATATGCCATTCTTCCAAAGAAGGCACCTGGGAGGACCAACCTTCTTTCTTTCTATGTTACAGGATCTCTCTGGAGATGTCCTCAAAGGGGGATCTTAGAGAATCTTCTCCCAAATTAAAATCAGTGTTGGTAGTACGGGATTCCTCAGAGGAATCCAAGTGTCTCCTCCTACACTTGTGTTTCTTGAGAACTTCTTCTATAGGTTGCTCAGAAAAGGACTCCAAAACTGACATAGTATCTTTTGGAGAACTGTCTCAAAGCTCCCAGAAACTGGCTGTCCTGACAGGACAATGAGAGTAGGCTGTGACCCTGCAAAATCCAATGGAAGAAGGTTGGATCCGGTTCTGAAAGGGTAGACCTCTTTCTAGGTTAAGACAGCATTCTCTCAAAAGCCTAGAATGCTGAGCTGGACACAGATCCACCCAGGTTTGCTGTCAGGGATGAAACTCCTGAAGGTGGCTCAATCCTAGGAACAATTCAGCTGAGATCAGAGGCTGTTGCCCAAGCCAAACCATCAAGTGCCAATGCCCCTAGAGAGAGAAAAAACCTTGGTTCCAATCCTACCCTGTTGGAATCAAGACTGATGGTTCAGCTCCAACACCTTGACATGAGCAGACTATCAGAGAAACCAATGAAGTCAAGGAAGTCTGGAGCCTTAGCTCCAATGTAGTTTTGCCCTGGGTAAGAGTCGGATTCTAAGGGCTCCAAGGAGGAGTGAGGGAAAGAAGTGGTTCTTCCGGATCCAACAGAGGTCGGAGATGGAAGTACCCCCAATTGGATTTCGGTCCGAAGGAATATCCTAATCATCCTGTCCAAGTCATCTTCAGTGAGGCTCCAAGAAGAATTAGCTAACCTCACAGATTAAGGTGAGAAAGGTGACCTGGAGGAGTAATGGGATCTGTCCTGCAAAACTGGCGACCAGAGCCTAGATGAGATAGGATTAGGAGAAAATCTAGTCAGAGTTACAGATCCAATAACTATCAGATCTGAAAACAGCATTGGCTCCAAAAGTCTAGAAATCTTAGTTGCTGGCACAGACGAAGGTGCTGGATCTGGAGATCTCTTTTTTGCTGATTTTGATCTCTGTCATTTTCTTTTTCTGCCTTCTGTAGCTTCTCCCTGGGTTTATCAGAACCAATCCCTCTCTCTCTGTCTTGTCCTCTCTCTCCACTTCATTATATATACAGCATAGGTTGTTGTGTCTTACATATACAGCATAGGTACTGCCTATAAAAATTAACAAGCCTACTCTAACTCTTGCCCCGAACAGCTAACTCACATGCTTTCCTCCTAAGTGACTGGCAATCAAATAAATCTGTATTACAGCTGACACTCCCTTACATTGTCTCTTGGTTGTTTCGGTGTAAAATAGATAAACCATACTTATTTTACTTATTTTTTACCACTTGTGTATTAAGATAATTATATTATGTATTGCTTTTTAGTGATCTGTGTTAGTTTTATCTTTGTTTAAATAATTGCTATGTTGTCTTCTTCAGAAATGTTATGTTTCCATGTGGAGCTTTTCTCCTCGGGCCTCCATTAAAAAATGGGTTCTATCCCAGTCGGACAACCCCAGTAAACAAATGTAAAATAAATACATTTGAAGAAGATAAAGAAGGGGAAGAAGCAGCAGCTGCAGACATCCCCAATCCCAAACAGGGTTTCTCTCCAGTGGCAGACTGAAGGAGCCCCTTTAGAATGAGCTTATCCCTTCTTTCTACAACAGCTTGTTGTCCAAAAGCCTCACAGATAGAGAAGATAATGTCTAAATGTGAAGGCCCCAGGTAACATACACACTTATTGTGTGCATCTGAATTTGGTAGCTTGTGGGGAAAAAGCTATACATTTTTTGAATCCAGAGAACTTATTTGCCACCCTCACGGAAAATACAGAAAGGAATTGAAGATTCCAGAAAGATAAGTTAAACTATATATTAGTTTTTTTATCTAAGTGTATTAATGAAGTCCCAAAAAGGAAAGAGGGAGAAAAAGGGGTAGGAAACAATAAGCATACACACTAAAAAAAGGATGAGTAGAAAAACATTATAAAAAATAAGTCAGAAGGGAAACTACGTATCTATCTACTTAAGATATTTTTCTTGAAACATACTCCAAAGCACCAAGATCCAGCAAACAAGATCTGATGCAGCTTGCTCTCTACACAGGGATTATTAGTGGGGGGAGGAGCCTAAGCACCAGATCCAAAGCTTAGAAGTGGCCAAATCCAGATCCAAGGTCAGATCAGAGACCCATACACTAAGAAATGGATGGAAATGACAATAGATTAACTGTTGCAGAAAAATACACCTCTCCCAAACATTTATCAAAACCCCTCCACCATCCTTGTCAGAAAGAGAGGGATTAATACTAACCATATGTTTAGCAGCAGCTGGATTCACAAAACCAAAAGATGCTAGGTCAGATCTGGGATGAGTGTATCAAAAACATAAAAGACCGAGGCAACTTTACCTCCTTTCAGGGGTGTAGCAGGCTGTCAGGGAAATTGCAGGTTGTAACAAAAACATTCACCAAAGCAGACAGAACAGGAGTAGGTTCTGGAAATTCTAGTTGTAACAAACTACAGTTGTGTACACTTACCATAAATGTAGATGTTCAAGTGTATTAACTGCTGCAGTCATCACTTGTGGGTTATCTCTGCTGGGTAGCCCTCGGCCGGTCCGAATACCAGAGTAAAGATTTTCCCTCCTGCGTTGGCTGCAGGTTGCCAGGGACTGATGTCAGATCATTAGTGATATAAAGCAGGGCAGCCACCACCATTACATCAGTTTTTCCTGCCCCAACCTACAGGAGCCCTGCCCAGAATGCCTGAGGAAGGCCAAACTGGGGAATGGCCATAGGTATAGACAGGTATGAAGGAAAGTGAGAGAGAAATAGTGGGGAAAGGAGGGAGGGAAAACAGGACTGCAACAGTGAATATACTCGAACATCTACATTTATGGTAAGTGCACACAACTGTACTATGTTTTTCGTGTTTCACTGTTGCAGTCATCACTTGTGGGAAGATTCCCAAAGCTGAAGGTAGTGTGGATGGAAGAAGAGTAAGGAAAAGAAGTACAGGGCTCCACTGCTCTAAGTAGGACCTAACCTGCCCTGCAGAGAGTTTTGGAGAAAAGAGGCAAATGGTAGTGTTTGGAGAAGGTGTAGATGAAGTCCAAGTGGCAACTTCTAGGATGTCCATGGTAAGGACCCCCTGAGGAAAGCAGTGGAAGTAGATGCTGCCCTAGTGGGATGGCTAGGGAAAGGCTTGGGAGGAATTTTCCCATGGAAGAGGTAGCAGAAATGGATACAGTTGCATATCCATTTAGAAATGGTCTGCTTGGAGATGGGTTACCCCTCTGCCCCCGAGGCGAAGCTGACCAGGTGCTGGTCAGTCTTTCTGAGAGGCTTGGTTCTATCCAGACAGTATCCAAGTTGTCTGCGCACATCTAGTGAATGAAGGATTCTTCCCCCCACGTTCTGAGGGTTAGGAAAAACGGTAGGAAGATATATAGCCTGATATAGAGTTACGTCAGACACCACCTTAGGTATAAAAGAAGAGTTAGTTCTAAGAGACACCCTGTCTGCATGGAAGATAAGGAAGGGTTCAATGGTCATGAGTGCCTGCAGCTCGGAAACCCTCCTAGTTGAGCTTATGGCCAGCAGGAAGGCGGTCTTCCCAGAGAGGTATTTTAGTTCTGCAGAGGCAGCTGGTTCAAAGGGAAGAAAGGTCATTTTTTCCAAGACATAGTTCAGGTCCCAGGCAGGTTTAGCTGGGCTCCTAGGTTGCCTGATGTGAGATACCCCTCTAAGGAATTGTTTTAGCAGAGGATGGGAGAACAAAGGCTGCTCAGTATGGGAATGGGCAGAGACAGCTGAAGCATGGATCATGATGGAAGAGTAATATAATCCTTTTTGTACTAGCTCCACCAGGTAGTCTAGAATGAGAGAGAGACAGAGAGGCATGGGAGCTGATTGTACCCTTAGTTTGGCACCAGGCATTGAATCTTTTCCATTTTGCCGAGTATGATTTCCTGGTGCTGGGCCTCCTTAATTATCTCCAGGACCTGCTTGCTCAACAGTTGTTTGTTATCTGCCTCTGGGGTATAAGCTATGCGGATAGGTTGAGAGTTTGCAGGTTGGGATGCAGTATTGTCCCTTTTTCTTGGGTCAGAAGCCCTTCTGTGAGAGGCAGGTTCCTAGGTGGCTCCTTGGTTAGGCTGAGTAGCAAGGGGTACCAATGTTGCCCTGGCCAATTTGGAGAAATTAGTATAGCTCTTGGCCCTTTTTGTCTTGTCTTTTACAGCACCCTTGAGATCATTGGTAAGGGGGGGAAGGCATAGACAAACAGGTTGCCCCAGTGGAAGGAGATGGCATCCAACTTCCAGGCTTCTGGGTGGAACTCCCTGGTGCAGAACTGGTCTGTCTGTTCTGTATGAATGCAAAGAGGTCTACCTCGGGGTCCCCCAAGTTTTGGTGATTGAAAGGAAGGTCTCCCTCTGAAGTTGTCATTCGTGGGGGTCCAGGACACTTCTGCTGAGGTGGTCTGCTAGGGTATTGTGCTCCAGTGGGATGTACTCGGCTATCAAATGAAGGCCCATCATCGAGGCAGTCTGCCACAGGAGCATGGCTAGATGACAAAGCGGGTAGCAGTGCCCCCTCCCCCCCCGCTTGTTGATTTACCACATGACTGTGGCATAGTCTGTTTTCTGTTTTGATGAGGAGCACCCCTGCTTTCAGGCGTCTCTTGAATGACTGTGACAGCCCTGAGTACTGCCCTCATTTCCTTTAGGTTGATGTGTAGGCCTAGGTCTCTGGGGTCCCAAGTGCTTTGGGTGCACATGTCTCCTAAGTGTGCCCCCCAGGCTTTATCTGAGGCATCCATGGTGATGGCCTGGCCTTGGGGAATAATTTGAAAGTGTACGCTCTTGTTCAGGGTGCAGACTTCTGTCCACCATAGGCGTTCCTGTCTCAAGCAGAGAATCACAGGCAGTCTTATTTCCAGAGACTGAGAGTGCTGGCACCATAGGTTTTTGAGATACCAGTACATGTTTCTCATGTGCAGTCTGGCCATGGGCACTAACAGGATGCATGATGCCAATTTACCCCAGAGCTTGAAGGAACTTCCTTGCTGTGAGGTATGTCCTGTAAGCCAACTGGGAGAAGTATCGAGGCAGGAAACATTGTTTTTCTGGAGAGAGAAAGGCTCTTTAGATGGGGGTGTCCAGGAGAGCTCCCAGGAAGGTGATCTGTCTGGTGGGCTGGAAATGGGATTTTTCCTTGTTAATGGTGAATTCCAGAGAGGTAAAGAAAGTTTGGACAAAGTTTAGGTCTTGCAGGAGCTTTTCCCTGCTTTCAGCCTGGGTGAGACAGTCGTTCACATAGGGGTATATTTGATTGTTTTTCTGCCTGCAGAAGGCAATGACAGGGGCCAGGCATTTGGTGAAAACCCTGGGAGCAGTAGATAAGCCAAGGGTCAGAGCAGAGATCTGAAACTGTTGTGAGCCTGTCCTGAAGCGAAGGAACCTCCTGCAGGACTTCCTTTATAGGGATATGGAGGTAGGCATCCTTCAGGTCCAGGGTGACTAGCCAGGCATTTGGGTTCAGCATAAGCAAGAGTTTTTGGAGCGCAAGCATTCTGAATTTTGGCACTTGCAGTGAAAGGTTTGGTGTGGATAAATCTAGAACACGGTACCAAGTGCCCTCTTTCCTGGGTACCAGTAACAATATTGAATAAAACCTTTTACCAGCTTGTTCCTGGGGTACAAGCTCCACTGCTCCTTGAGCACAGAGTTTCTGAATTTGGCTTAGGGCCTCTGCCCGCTGATTTGTTGGAATGTCTGGGTACCCTGCTAAGATTGGGTTCTCTTTGAAGGAGAATCTGTATCCTTGATAAATGATTTTTAGGACCCATAGATTCTTTCTGATGGACTGCCAGTTGTCTTTGAAAAAGAAAAGCTTTCCTCCTAACCTGGGGGGGGGGGGCAGAGGGGGAATGAGGAGTCATTGGACGTCCTTAGGGTAGGGAGTGGACTTAGAACTCCCTGCCCTTGTGGTAGTAGAGGTCCACTGTTCTGGGCCTCTGCTGTCCTTGTAGTTGTCTGGGGGGGGGGGGGTCTATCCCTACACTCTTTCCTTTGCACAGGCAGGACTGGGAAGGAAAGGACCAGTGTTTGGTGGGGAAGTTCCTGCTGAATCTGGGAGGTTGGACCTGGAGGAAATCCTTAACTGTCTGCATTGATTTGGTCTTATCCTCCATTTTCTTGATCACCTCCTCTGCCTTAGAACCAAACAAACAGTCCTTATTTAGGAGGGTGTCTAGGAGTTTGGATTTGACATGATTGGGCAGAGGTTGCTCTTTCAGCCATGCATGCCTCCTAATGACTGACACCATAACTGCAGCCCTGCTTGAGGCTTCTACGGCTTTGTAACCACAGTGGAGGGAATGCTTTGCCACTTGTGAGCTGGACTGTAAGAGTTTCCCTAGCTCTCTAGAAGTAGAACCGTCTGGCAAGGAGGAGATTTTCTGCTTTTTCCAAGGTATGCTGCTGATATTTTTAACATATGGAACTGACAGTTTAGAGCTCTAATAGCTAAGGTAGCAGAGGTATACACTTTTTTACCCCATCTGTCTAGAGTTTTGCTATCCTTATCAGATGGAGTAGGGTTTTTGGAGGAAATGGCCTTATCCCTTTTGGGTCCCTGGGTAATGACCTCTGGATCTGCTGCAGGACTTTTGAATAAGTATTTGTGGGTCTCTGACATCCTGTAGTACTTGTCTGGTTTCCTGGGTGCAGGGGGTAGTGCATCAGGTGTGAGGCTGGACTCCATAAAAACATAGTCTACTACATCCAAAATGGGAGGAATGGCTAAGGGTTTGTGCTGGGGAAGGTCCAGAAATTCTCTTAGCCTCTTCTTAGACTGGGGACAATCCTGAGCTTCCCAATGGAAATGTTCCCCAAGGGTGTTTAAGGTCTCTCCAAAAGATAGGCCCCTTAGGGGGGGGATGCAGATAGGATGGATTCCTCTGCATCTGAATCCTCAAATGCGGTAAGGGGCTGTTGTTCATCGTTGGAATCCAAAAAGTCAGATTCTTCAGAGTCAGGTTCTGCGAGAATCTCTGGGGAAATGTCCCTTTTCCTTTTAGCTGGGGTGGTCTGGTTACCTCTAATAAGTGTGATAAGATCCTCAGCCATCTTGAGAAGCTGCTGTGACTGAACAGGTTGGGCTTGAGGATGATGGCTAGTAGAAACAGCTTTTCTGGGAGTGGTCCTGCTTTTAAGCGTCAAGTGTTTCAATAGGCCTGGGTGTGGCTGTAGCCAGTGGTGTTGGCATTGGTCTTTGTCTTGCATCGGTTATCTGTAACTCCTCCTCAGAAGCCAGTGTCTGCAGAGCAGCCTGAGACCCAAACGCGGAGCTGACAACCAAAAACTCAGCAGCTGTAGTCTGATCTGGAGGCGTACCGGACTCTGAATGGGTCTCGGTAGAGGTCTGCGTTGGAATAGCGATGGGTATCATGAGCTGCCTAGGCACCTCACTGAATTCCATTGAGATGCTGGCTGACTTCAGGGTAGAGTCGTCTGAAGGCCTAACTTTATGTGATCTGTCCCTTTCTTTATCTTTTCTCTTTTTGGGGATATTCACTGTATGTTGACCGACACATGCCATTTCAAACTGCAAAGAACCATCTTTGAAATACCTAGCTACAATGTCTGCTCTACGACGGATGGTCCTAGCATTAAAGAGAGCACAGAACCAACATCCGGGGATGTCGTGGTCTGGGCCTAAAGAGGTTACACACAGGTTACGGAAATCTTGGTGTGTTATTTGTTTTCCACAGTGGAGACAATTCTTTACTTTTACGGACATCTGTTAGTGCAAGAAAAAACACCCCCAACGGGGTACTTAGCTTTAGCCATTTTCTACTTCACTCTGGCAGCGGCAGACCAACGTACACGCAAACTGCTTCTGCTTCGGGCTCCACGGCAAGAAAGACTGATGTAATGGTGTCGGCTGCCCTGCTTTATATCACTGACGACCTGATCTCAGTCCCTGGTGACCTGCAGTGGACGCAGGAGGGAAAATATTTACTCTGGCATTTCGGCCTGCCGAGGGCTACCCAGCAGAGATAAGCCACAAGTGATGATTGCAACAGTGAAACACAAAGAACATTTTATAACACTTCCTAAGGGGACTTAAAAACATCACACTCTTTTCACTGAAACAACTGATTCATTCTAGAAACATTTTCTGAGAAAGAACGAGAGAGACCCCTTCAACATTACAGATTCTGAGGAGTGTGTGGCTTTGGCCAGTATCAGAATTCTGTGGAGACAACATATAATCTATGTTTTCAGAATCATTCTGAGGTTCAAACTCTTGAGACTCTTCAGAAAATAAAGAATCCCTTTTTCTTCTACCAGAAATAGTAACACTGGTAGGGTTAAACCCTGTGCTAAGCCCAATAAATGACTCCTGTTCAGGGTAACAGATAGGAGAAAACATACGCTTAGGTTTTTGTTTCTTTCTGACAGGTAAATGTGAAAAACATACCCACTTTTGGCAGCAAAAACCTCCCTACAGATTAGTACAACTTTCTGGCTAAGCAGAGTGACATTCCTTGCCTGTTCTCCCAGGACCAACAAGACTTTTCTCTCCCTTGCACACTAAGGGCACTCCAACAGCTGCAGATCAAGTGTCTAACCACCTGTCCATGGTGGCTGTACTGACTGCTTCAACTGGACCCAATAAAAAGAGGAGTGGTCTGAGGAATCAGCTTTGGCTAGAAAAGACACACCCACCTGGGGTTGTGGCATTTTATCAGCTTGCTGTGGTGGGGTAGGCTACTTACTAATGTTTTTCTTTATGTGGCTGAAACGTAGAGCCATGGAAATGGTAGTTTGCTCCATGGTCAACCTAAAAAAGGCATTTGATTTCTGGAGAAGCTTGGCAACAATAGTCGGTAAAGCAAACAAACTGTAAAACAGTAACTTTTTCCACATTAAAACACAGTAAAAACACTGTTGTTGTTGTTGCTCCTAAAAGTAAAATAACACAACTTTTACTATTGAAAAAAAATAGCAGTTTAAAGTTAGTTTTAACAACTTCTACTTAAAAAACGCTTCCATTTAAAACTGCACAGAAGTTATGCAATAGTCATTAAAAACTCTTTCTCCAACCTAAAAATAAGAAGTTTTACAGAAAAAAGTACAGTTTTGTTAACTTACCGCAAATGTAGAAGTTACTCTGTCTTCAATGCTGCAATTGTGCCAGCATGGGATATCCATGCTATGCTAGCTTTTGGCTGGCCCAAGTACCAGAGACTTTCTCTTCCTCCAGTGGCCAGCGGTTGCCCAGTGCTGACATCATAATGCAAGAGTGTAAGAGTCCTGAGCCAGAGCCATGTTATTAGCTTTTCTAGACCTCCAGATATGAAGCCCCAGGCCAAGAGCACAAGGCACTCAAACTGTCCCCAGTGGGCCCCTGAGATGTAGAACCTGAAAAAGCTGAAACTAATGAAGGTGCGTGTGTGTGGGGGTTAATGTTGATGATTAAGGGAAAAGAGATGAAGCCCACTCCTACCACTGGAGACAACACAGGGAAGAGGGTGGCAACGAATACTGCAACAGTGAAAACTCTAGAACATCTATATTTAAGGTACATAAATATTTACTATGTTCATTGTGTTTCACTGTTTTAGTAATGAAGGTATGGGATGAATTCCAAAGTAACGAAGGGAGAGATTGGAAACAGACAATGCTGAAGTCAGAATGCCCTACAAAACAGCAGAGGCAAATCCAACCCTAGTCTGGGAGAAACAAGCAATTTGTAGTATTTAGTAAAGGTGTGGAGAGAAGATGAGGAGGTGTTTCCGTGACTTATGGCGAGACCACCCCCTGCAGTAGCTCTAGTAGAATGTGTGCTGATATGCTCATTGGGCTGTTTACCATGATCTCTGTAAGAAAAGGAAATGCAGCTAGAAAACCATTTAGATACAGTTTGCTTATATGATAGCCTTGCTAGCAAAGGCCACAAAAAGTTGGTTTGTTTTCCATATGTTGTTGGTTTTGTCAAGGTAATATCTAAGCTGTCTTTGAACATCTAGGGAATGAATGATAAGCTCTCCTCTGTTCTGAGGATGAGAAAAAAAAGGCAGGAAGATGCACAGATTGATTCAAAGATACTTCAGTGATCACCTTGAGCATAAAGGAGAGATTTGCCCTGACAGTGACCATTTTGTTGAAAGTCCAAGTAGGCTAGGTGCACATTACGGCTTGCAATTCCAATAATCTCCTATCTGTAGACCTGGTTCAAGGCTCCAGAGAGCACCGCTGCAATACCAGGCTACAACTCTTACCACACGTTTCGGCCACCAAACCAAGACTGAAACACTAAAGGTGGAGGAGTGTCCATATTCATCAAGGATATTCACACCTCCAGGCTAGTTGCCCAACACAATGCATCTGAAATTCTCCAGGTGCAACTAACACTAGGTAAGACTGCAATCCAAATTGCAGCTTGCTACAGATCCCCCACCATGCCCCAAGATTCTCACTACACCTTTCTAAACATACTGGAAAATATTAAGATACAACCAAACACCCTAATACTGGGTGATTTCAACTACCCTGTCATTAACTGGGAAAACTACTCGGATGCCAACTCCTTTTCCCAACGGTTCTTGGAGTTCATAAATTCCAATGCCCTAGATCAACTAATCCATTGCCCCACCAGGGGCTCCAATATCCTAGATCTGGTCATTACCAACATGGGAGATAGATGCTCCACACCAGTGGTCACCCCCTAATTGGTCAGGTCTGACCATAAGCAAATCACCCTTGAAATCCACATCACACCCCTAGCCCCCAGTAAGGAAACCTCCTTAAAATACTTCTCCAAAGCCAACTTCATGCTACTGAAGTCAGAAGTGACAAACTTCATGACACCCATGCAGACGGGATCTGAAAGTTCGACTGCAGAATCCTACACTAAGGCACTGTTCGAGCACATCCATTCGTGCATGAATCGTGCCATCCCAAATAGAACCAAGATGCTCTCCTCCAAAAAAAAGAAGCCAATCTGGTGGTCCCCTGCTATAAACAAACTATACAACAGAAGGAAGAAACTGTTGCAGAAAAGAGGAAAATCTCAGGATGCAAAAAAACTCCCTCACCAGCCTCAGTAAGAAGCTGAGATCCCTCATAAAATCCTCAAAAGCTAGTTACGAAAATAAAATTGCCAAAGATTCCATAGACAACTACAAGGCATTCTATAGTTATGTCAAGAATCTAAATGGCAATGCTCAGATCTGCTCTGAGCTACAACAGAATGGCATTAAATATACTGATCCCAAGGATATTGCCAATATCCTGGCAGATCAATTTAGTGCCAACTTCACCCCCTCTCACCCCTTAAAGGGCCTATCTCAATACCAAAAGATTGCCAAATTCTGATAATCACAGCCACACAGGTAGAAACTGCACTCTCCAAAGCTAAGAATACAGCATCCATGGGACCAGATGACATCCCAGGCTGTGTACTACATGAACTACAAAATGAAAAAAAAAGCACCTCACCTAAGTGTCATGTTTAATCATAGCCTCACCTCAGGCTTCATGCCCACTGAGTGGCGCACAGCTACAGTTATCCCACTCCACAAGGGGGGTCCACCTTGGATCCCGGGAATTACCATCCCATCAGTCTGAAGAGCCTGATCTGCAAGGGCATGGAACTTATAAACAAAGACATTGGCAACCTTCAAACACTGGACCCCACCCAGTTTGGGCTTGTGAAGGGCCGATCTTGTCTCCTGAACCTAATTGACTTCTTCGAATCAGTCTCCAGAGCTGTGGACGAGGGTAAGGCAGTCCACACAGCCTATCTGGACCTCGCCAAGGCCTTCAACACCATCCCCCACTCTGGAATCATAGATAAACTTACTAAGCTGGGCATAAATGCCTACGTCACTCGATGGGTTCCCAACTGGCTTACTGACAGAACCCAGACTGTAAAAGTAGCCGACTCCAAATTCAGCTACAGACAAGTGGAGTACCTCAGGGTTCAGTCCTGGGACCACTCTTGTTTGGCATCTACTTCTCTGAAGTACAGGCCAACACTAAGGGACTCTGGCTAACAAAGTTTGTAGATGACTGCAAACTGGGAGCCATTACTGAATCCCCAAATGATGTGGATATTCTACAAAAAGGCCTTACAGAAACAGATGCCTGGTGCCAGAGCCATGGGCTCAAGCTTAATGCCAAGAAATGTATAGTTATCCCCTTTGGAAAAAAAACATGTACCCATGAATTACCACATAGGTGGCAGTACACTAAACATAGAAAGTGTGATGAGAGACTTAGGGACAGAGGTGGACAGTGGTCTCACCTTCAATAACCACATCGCCACAACAGTCATGAAATCCTTCTATGTGGCACACCTCATCGCTAATGGCTTTTCATCCAGGAAAAAGGAGGTCATTGTCCCACTGTACTCATCCCTCATTAGACCCATTATAGAGTATAATGCCCCATTTGGTATGTACCTCACAAGATATCTGCAACAGCTGGAAAGGCCACATAATTACCTCACTAAAAGAATCACAGGCCTAAAGCAGATGCCATATGCTGACCGTCTAAAAAAAACCTCCAGCTATACTCTGTGGCATATCATCTACTCAGAGGCGATATCTGCTTAACATACAAGGCCATGTCAAACCGTCTAAAAAAACTCCAGCTATATTCTGTGGCATATCATCTACTCAGAGGCAATCTCTGCTTAACATACAAGGCCATGTCAAACCCTGAGCTGCTGGAAATGCTCCACTTAAAGAAATCCCAATCCCTCAGAGCCACACGCTCCAGGGATCTAAACCTTGTCATCACAATGAACAAGACATGCTGGAGAGATAGGTTCCTGACCCAAAGACTCCCCATACTCTGGAATAGACTGCCCATACATGTCAAGCAGAGCGCCTCCTTGGCCCTCTTCAAAAGGAACCTTGATGATTGGATGGGAGATAGGAAATTCACCCCGGGGATCATGTCAGTTTGCCCTGCTAGACAGGAGTCCAGGGAAGTAAATATTGTGGGAAGAAATATCCAGGGAACTGTTATGGCTAGGCTTGTATAGGCTCTACGGCCGATAGCCTAGTACCAACCTCTGAACCTATAATCTGAAGTATCATAAATTAGAAAGGCGGTTTTTCAGGAGAGAAATATGATGTTTGACGTGGCAGCAGGTACACAGTTGACAGCAAGTAAGTTTCTCCAAAACAAAATTGAGATCCCAGGAAGGATAAGGTACTCCACTGATGCACTTCAGAAACCCTTTCAAAAGGGGGTCAGAGAAAAGAGATGGCAGGAAGGCAGAAATGATCAAAGAATGAATCTCAATAGAAAAATTAAAAAGGCCAGAGTTAAATAATTTAGCTAAGTATGTTAACACCAGAGGCAGTTTTTCACTACGTGGTAGATGGCCTTTAGAGTTGCACCAAACAGTAAATATTGTCTATCTGTATATGCAAGATATCCTAGTACTTTGTTTTTCTGGCCTTCAAGACAGCCAGGGTGTCCTTATTAAAAGAAACCATTCATGTTGTCAACCTCAATGTGATCAAAAAAAAAGTTAGCAAATAATTCCTTTGCAAACTGTGAATAACATCAGTTAATTAGTGGGGGGGGGCTGAGAAACAGTATCACTCTTTTATTTAAAAATATCTCTCTTCAGCTGAAGTATTTGTTTCACCTGCTTGCTCTGAATATTGCTGATCTCTGGCGGCATTTTTTTCTCTCCCACCCAGTTCTTCTTGTGTCCTTAAATTCAGTGGCTTTTGAGTTACCCGTCCCTACTATAAATCTCATTTTGAACACTCTCCCCAGTCCCATCTCATCAGCTCATTCTACCAAGTACAGAGAACATTTATCTCATTTCCTCCCTTTCCAAAAAAATGCACTTTACTCATCTGCTTTTACTGAATCTGCATTTCTTCCTACTTTATTACTTTATGTTGCTTTTTGCTGCTTGTTCTTAAAAGTATTGAACTGCATTTATTCTGCTGCATTTATTACTGCTTGTTAGTAACCTGATTAAGCTGTAACTGTTATTCTAAGCCTTTTGGTTTAAGCACTTGGGCTTCAGGTCAGTTGTTTTCCATTAGGAAGGTTTGTGGTCTACACTCTTGTGGCAGGAGAGGTAGCTTACATCATTCTAAGTTGGGAATTGCTATTTGAAGGCTTGGTGTGTCTGTTATTCTAAAATTGTCTTATTTCTGGTTTAAGCACTTGGGCTTCAGGCCAGTTATTTTACATAAAGAAGGGTTGTGGTCTGCACTCTTGTGGGAAGAGAGGGTAGATTCTGCCCTTCTGAGCTGGAAATTCCTGGCTGAAGGCTTATCGTGCCTGCTTATTTGCACTGTTTCTTTCTGAAATTGGTGCACTTTGTTTGCTGTAGCATATACCAGATTGAGACCTGCTCTGTTTGTATAACTTGAGCACTAAACCAGGCCATCTTTTGTTGGACAGGGTTCCCCTGCACCCTAGTGGCTGACATCTGCTCAGTTTTGAGTTTTTTTATTTGTTAATTTGTTTAAATCAGTTTGCTACTGTTATATTTAAGAGTTCATCTGTTCTCCTGTGGTAAACTGACCTAAAGAAAGTTTAAATATCTTTAGCTTAGGTTTTGCTGTATCCAGATCTGTTTGTGCAATTCCAGTGTTTCCTGCTATGCCATCTTGTATTGGCTGGGGCCTGTCTGCACTTAGGAGTAAGTGAACTGGCTGGAACTGGTTTGGCACAGGGTGTTTAGCTAAGAGCTCAGGGAAAAGGGTTGATTGGTCAATTCCAGCGATTATTTTACTTTAGTTTTTGTGGTATTTAAAGCCCGCATTTGCACGGGTTTGTGTTTGTCTGCACGTTGTGCACCATTGTTGCACTGTTTTAACACTTTGTGAGGTATCTCAGCTGTATGTTTCCCTTATCAGCACTCCTGTGTAAGTGAGGCCCTCCTTTGCAGCTACTGTACGGATTTATCCAGCCATACTCACACCTATAGGTACTCCCCTCAGATAGTACCCACTCTGCAGTCCTTGACCTTTCTTCCACAGATTCTGACAACCATGGACAGACAAATTCCTATGCTTTCTCCTGCTAGTCTGGTTGATATGGGCATCCTGAGACAGTGTAGCAACTGCCTTAATAACATGGACAACCCTCTACTACTACCACCTAGGAACACAATATGTGCGAGATACAATTACATTAAGAACCTAGAATCCTTGCTGTCTCAATCACAAGCCAGTGCACATGGCACTGAAAAGGATATCTGTGCAAACACTACAAACACCACACTCCTATAAGCAAAGGTTCTCAACAAAAACATACCTCAACAAAAGAGACCTCCGAAGCAAAAAAAAACACCACACATAGTACACACACCTCTGTCTCACAGCCTCTAAGGCCCAGCCATAAACTCAACATACTAGTCATAGGAGACTATCATGACACACACAGATCTGCTCCTCATCACGCTAGACAAGGAAAAGTCACGGTAAGTTGGTTGTCATGTGCTAGAATCCACCATATCATGCACTCACTCAAGTCTCTTAACAACAGGTACTGTTATGACTCTGTCATAGTCCATGTTAGTGTGAATGACTTGAGACATACCTCTCTGGACTATATCAAGAGAGACATGATTGAACTTGCTTAATGTGTGTCCCAGGCAGGTATGTTCCTAGCCTTAAGCAGCATCCTACCATCACAGAGAATGGCATCAAAATACAAACAGAAAATGACTAACAGTTGGCTTCGTTTCTGGTATCATAACAAGGGGATCCAGTACTTGACAGCCTGAGTACACATGATTGACAGACCACAATGCTTTGCTAGTAATGGCCTTCATCAGTCACCCCTGAGCATCAGGCTTCTGCCAAAGGCTCATGCCTCCCCCATAGTGCCTTTTTTTAGGCAAAGTCATGAGCACAAAATTACAACATGAAAAATTCTTCTATACAAAATTTAAAGGTCATGCTGCTAAATGCTAGGAGTCTTAGCATGAAACTGCACTCATTGCAAGCATTCCTCACCCTACAGGATGCTGACTTTTGCGCAGTCACTGAAACCTGGTTCAAAGCTGCGGAGAGCACCCCAGCCTTACCAGGTTACTCATCCTACCATACTTTCAGACCCCAAATGGAGGGCTACAAAGCCAAAGGAGATGGAGTTCCAATATTTATCAAAGACATACACACTTCCAGGTTGGTCAAACAGTATGATGCACAGGAGACACTCCAACTGCAGTTGCTGACAAAACACCCATTTAAATTATAGCTAGCTACAGATCCCCAACCATAACTCAGGATGCCCACTCCACCTATCTGGACTTACTTGAATCCATCAAGATTCAACCCTCTACCCTGATCCTGGGTGACTTTAACTACCCAACCATAGAGTGCAAAACCTATTCTAGCCCAAACATTAATGCCCAGAGACTCCTCAACTTCTTCAAAGCCAATGCATTGAATCAGCTGGTCAACCCCCCCCCCCCAAGAGGTGAAAATATCCTGGACCTGGTACTAACCAACATGAGTAGCCACTGTAGCACCCCTACAGTGTCATCTTCTTTGTTAAGATCCGACCATAAAGTGATCACTTTTGAAATCACCATCTCCCCTGACCCCCCCCCCCCCCGTCAGGGTCAAACAAAAAAACTTTTCCAAAGCTGACTACAATCTCCTGAGAGCAGGTATAAGCAGCTTCACGACCACTGTCCCTTCAGTTAAAACTAGCACTAATGTCCAAGCCTACACCAAAAAACTATAGGAGCACCTACACAGCTGCATGGACTCAGTAATACCTGACAGGACCAAATCATCTTCCTCAAGGAACAGTAATCCTGTCTGGTGGACAGTAGCAATAAACAAACTCTATAATAAAAGGAAAAAAATGCTGTCCAGGACCAAGATGGAGCAGGAGCCAAGCTGGAAGCAATCTATCCTTTGAATAAGTAAATACGGTCACTGATGAAATCCTCTAAGGCTAACCGAGTCCAAATTGGCCACATCCACTAAGGACAATCACAAGGCCTTCTTCACATATGTCTGCAGTTTCAAAGGTAATACCCAAATCAGCTCTGAACTGGTGGTCAAGAATACCACAGACACAACTGCTGTAGATATAGCCAACCTGCTGGCAGATAGGTTGAGTGAAAACTTCACTCCCCTGTCCCATCAGTAAATCAGGACATCCCCAGCACCTACCCCCCTCCCCTCATCACCACGGTGCAGGTCTTTAATGCCCTCTCAAAGGCAAAAAATACAGCCCCCGTGACCTGACAACATCTCTAGCTATGTCCTACCAACACTATTAGGCACCCTATTCAACCAAAGCCTGAACACTGGCTTCACCCCAGCAGAACAGAGGACAGCCACTGTCATCCCTCTACACAAATGTGGAGCGTCCATGGACCCAGGCAGTTATAGGCTCATCAGCCTAACTAGTCTGATCTAAAAGCCCATGGAATGCATTATCATGGACCTTATGAATAAGGACATTGGCAAACTCCAAACACTTGACCCTACATAGTTTGGTCAAAGCCATGGACGAGGGGAAGACATGCACACCACCTACCTTGACCCAGCCAAAGCCTTTGACACTATTACCCACTCGGACATAATAGATAAACTCTCCCAGCTAGGCATCAACCCATGTTACATGATGGGTAGCCAACTGGCTCACTGATCAAACCCACTAAGTCAAAATAGGGGAAGCCTTCTTTACCAGTAGACCTGTAATGAGCAGCGTACAGAAGGATCTGTCTTGGGGCCTCTACTGTTTGGGATATAGTTTTCTGAAGTGCAAGCCAAAACCAGTGGTCTGTGGTTGACCAGGTTTGCAGATGACTGCAAGCTTGGCACTGTCGCAAATTCCCCTAGTGATGTGAACATCTTCCAAGAGGACCTTTCCCAAACTAATGATTGGTGCCAGAAGCATGGCCTCAAACTGAATGCCAAGAAATGCATCATTATCCCCTTTGGGGAAAATGGTGTCTCCATTAATTATCACATTAATAACAATGTACTAAGCACACAATCAGTCGTGAGGGACTTGAGCATCCAGGTTGATAGCATCCTGACTTTTGGCCACCACGTTGCCTCCATTGTGCGGAAGCCTTTCTACATGGCCCACCTCATAAGTAAGGGTATTCCATCCAGGAACAAGGAGGTCACAACATCCCTGCACTCCTCCCTTATCAGACCCATTATCGAGTACAATGCCCCCCTTTGGCATGTACCTTACCAAGCACATGCAGCAGCTGGAAAGACCACAGAGATTTCTGACCAGGAAAATCCAGGATCTCAAACACCTATCCTATACAGATAGGCTATAAGCCCTGTTCTCACACAGACTGCTCAGAGGTAACCGATGTCTGGCATACAAGGCCATCTCAGACCCACCCTTGATGGAGATGCTGCATATCCATAAGTCAAACTCCACGCGGACAACACGCGTGCAAGGCCTCAACCTGGTCTGTGACATTAATAGAACTTGTTGGCAGTCCAGATTTGTAACCCAAGACTCCTCCCTTCTGTGGAACAGACTCTCTCTCCATGTCAGAGTACCTCACTAGCCCTGTTTAAGAGGAAGCTGGACGACTGGATGGAAAACAGAAAATACACCCCTGGGATCCCACGTGTGTCCCTGATGGACAGGAGAAACAGTTGGTGACTTTGTGGGAACAAGGGTGAAATTCTTAGCTAGGCTTATAAGGGCCTCCTGGCCAAAAGCCTAGTATCATCCTATGAACCTATGATTGGGGAATATGACTGCTCCCCTGTTTTGTGTTAACAGGTTCACCTTCTGAGGTAGCAGCCACAGTTCCTGCTTGTTCAGGCTGTGGAGCAGTGAAAAACAATGTTGCCTTGGCCAAAGAGGTGAGATTAAGATCTCTCTTGGCTATTCCTCCCTAATCTTTTGTTAATACCCTGAAGATGACACATTTATGGTAAGTGTACACAACTGTACTATGTTCTTCATGTTTCACTGTTGCAGTCATCACCTGTGGGAGGATTCCTAAAGCTGAGGAAAGGGATGGAAGGATATGTTGAGTCCTAGGTATGGAACATTAGGCCCTGCAGAGGCAAACCCTGCCCTAGACTTAGAAAAAGAGGGGCAAGTGGTAATGTTTTGTAAAGGTATGGACAGAGGTCCAGGTGGCTGCTTCCAAGATGTCTCTGATGGGTACTCCTCTGAGAAAGGCGGTGGAAGTGGAGGTTGGCCTAGTGGAGTGGGTATGGAAAGACTTAGGGATGGGTTTCCCACGTAGTGTGTAACAAAAATGGATACAGTGTGAAATCCATTTGGAAATGGTTTGCTTGGAGATGGGCTTCCCCTCTGCTCCTGGGGCAAAGCTTACAAGAAGCTGGTCTATCTTTCTGCATGGCTTAGTACAGTCCAGATAGTATCTGAGTTGCCTATATATGTCTAGTGAGTTTAGGATTTTTTTCCCCCTTGTTTTGAGGTTTGGGAAAGAAGGTGGGAAGGTGTATGGCCTGGTTAAGGGTCACATCAGATACCACCTTGGGCATAAAGGAGGGGGTTAGTCCTCAGGGAGACTCTGTCCGCATGGAAAACGACTAAGGGCTCAACAGCCATGAGAGCTTGAATTTCCGAGACCTTTCTGGCTGAGGTGATAGCTAATAGGAAGGCAGTCTTCCATGAGAGGTATTTCAATTTAGTAGAAGCGGCTGGTTCGAAAAGAGGTAAGGTTAGTTTTTCTAACACATAACTGAGGTCCCAGGGTGGCGTGGGAGGCCTTATGGGAGGCCTGATATCAGACGTCCCTCTGAGGAATTGTTGAATCAAAGGATGAGAGAAGAGGGGTGGGGTCTGAATCACAATGGGTTTAAATAGCCTAGGCATGAATTTTAAGAGAGAAGAAAGAGAGGCCACTATTGAGCAACTCTGCTAGGTAGTCCAGGATGAGAGGGATGGAAGATTGTGATGTACTGCCCCCTTTTGATTATTTCCAGGAGCAGAATCTTTTCCATTTTCTTGCATATGATGTTTTTGTGCTGGGCCATCTGGCCTCTGTGATGATGTCTATGACCGGTTTGCTTAACAGGGACTCCTTGTTAGTTTTCAGTATATAAGCCGTGCTAAAAGACAGAGTCTGTAGGTCTGGGTGCAGTGCCTTCCCCCCTCCTGGGTCAAGAGGTCTGACCTCAGGGGAAGCAGCTTTGGGGGCTGTAAGGTCAGGCTGTGTAAAAGGGGGTACCAATGTCTGGGCCAGTCTGGAACAATGAGGATGGCCTTTGGTCTCTCCTCTCTTATATTGATCAAAACCTTGGGAATTAGGGGCAGAGGAGGATACGCGTACACAAAGTGGGAGTTCCAGGGTAAGGTCAAGGCATCCACCTTCCATGCCAGGAGGTGGAACTCCCTGGTGCAGAACCTTTGCAGCTGGTGGTTGAGGTGCAAGGCAAAGAGATGCATTTCTGGGGTCCCCACTCCTGGGTGATTTGCAGGAAGATTTCTCTGTGCAGTTGCCATTTGTGGGGGTGCAATAAGTTTCTGCTTAGGTGGCTGCCAGGGTGTTGTTGACCCCTGGTAGGTATTGGGCAATTAGGTGTAGCCCCATGGAGGTGACTGTAAGCCAGAGACACATGACTAACCTGCACAAGGGGTAACATTGGATGCCGCCCTGCTTGTTGATGTACCACAACACTGTGGTGTTGTCTGCTTTATATGGAGGACCCCTGGCCTGAGATGGGGTTGGAAGGAAGTCAGGGCCTTGTGTACTGCCATCATTTCTTTCTGACTTGATGTGCAAGTGAAGTTGCTGGGTGTTTCAAAGGCCTCGGGTACACCTGCCTGCTAGGTGAGCGCCCAAAGCAATGCCTGAGGCATCGATGGTGATGGTCTGGCTGGAAAGGCAGTGGATGAAGGAAGACCCTTGCTGATGGCACAGGCCTCTGCCTTTTAGAGAAATTTGGCCCTTATACATGGGATCAGGATTGTGGTCTCTAGTGACAGTGCTGACACCAAAGGTTCTTTATGTACCATTGAAGTTTTCTCATGTAAAGCTTGTACTTAGAATAGTAATCAATACATACATGTTTGACTGACCTTGAAATGAAATAAATCTCAAGGAATTTTATTCCATGGCCTGTCTGGAATTGAGGTATCAATGTACCTTTGTAGTTGCTTTTGCAGTACATGTTACCAGTATTCCTTTTTTACCATTAGCGCAATCTCTTTAGAAATTCCAGGTCAAATCATAGGTTCATAGTGTTTACTATGCTAACGACCACAAGGGCCTTTCTTAAGCCTAGCCACACATCTCAAATATTTGACAAGTGCTGGTACCCTTGATAAGTGTAAGCAGGGGCTTGGGAAATGAATAATTTACAGCCTGCCTGTGTCCATTAAAGACACAAATGCCAAACCAGGGATGAATTTCCTGTTCTCCATCCAGTTGTCCAGGTTACACTTGAATTGGGTTAGGGAGGATCTCTGCTCCACGTGGATGGGGAGCCTGTTCCAGAAAAGGGGTAGTCTCTGGAATAAATACTTATCCCTCTAGCAGATCCTATTTACTTCACAGGCGAGGTTTAAGTCTTTAGAATGGGTAAATTCTGGTACTGTTTATTTTGTAAATATGCAGGAGGTCCTTCAGAGTGGGGTCTGACAATACCTTGTATTGCAGACATAGATCTCTCCTTAACAGCCTATATGCGACAAAATACAGGGGGTAGGGTCTTGAGGCGTTCTGCATAGGACATGTTATTTATGCCTTGTACTCCTTTAGTAAGGAACCTCTGTGGTCGTTCCCATTGTTGGATATGGCTGGCTAGGTACATACCAAAGAGGGCACCGTACTAGATAGGTCTAATGAATGCCGAATAGAGTGAAACAATGACTCCCTTGGACCTAGGTGCCATACCTTTGTTTATAAGTTGCACAGCATAGAATGATTTCTTCACTACTGTGGACATGATAGTCAAAGGCTAGATTACTGTCCAGGGGTGGATGACTTCCCAAAGGATACTGTTATGCATTTCTTGGCATTTAGTTTTAGTCCATGACTCTGACACCAGTTGTTTGTCTGTGTCAGTTCTTCCTTGAGAACATTTATGATGGTGGGCAATTCAATGACAGCTCCTAATTTGCAATCATCTGCAACCTTAACCAGAGGCCAATGACAATGGCCTTGATTTCAAAGAAGTAAATGCTAAAAAGGAGCAGTCCCAGGACTGATCCCGAGGAACTCTGTTGTGACTGGCCTCTTTGTAGAAGTGGACTCCCCAATTCTAACTTCCTGGGTCCTATATGTGAGCCAGCTGGCTATCCATTGGGTGACAAAGGGGTCTGTACCTAACCTGTTAAGTTTTGTCCACAATGCCAGAGAGGGATATTGTGTCAAATGCCTTGGTCAGGTCAAAGTAGGCAGTGTGAACCATTCTGCCCTCATGCGTTACTTTGGTGACCTTCTCTAAGAAGTCCACCATAATGTGTAGGCATGACCTGCCCTTGATGAAACCAAAGTGGGTTGGGTCCAGTGTTTGGAGGTTTTCTATATCAATATTGATCAATTCCATGATAATTCTTTCCATGGCGTTGCACAAAACTGTGAGACTTATGGGTCAGTAGTTTCCAGGATCTGTAGATGGCCCACTTTTGTGCAGAGGAATGACAATTCCTGTTCTCCATTCATGAAGCACAAAGCCTGTTTGGAGGCTACAGTTAAATAGCAATTTCAAAGGGCCTCATAGGTCATGTTTCATGCTATTTAGGAGGTATTCTAGTATTTGTTTGGGCTCACTGACGCAGTGTTCTTGGCCTTAGAGAGAACATTAAGGACCTGTTCCCTAGTGAAAGCAGGGGACATTATAATTGATGGTATTTCCTGAGGGAAGGTTGAGAGGGATAAAGTTGGAGTTAAATTTGCCGACCAGTAGGTTTGCTACAGCTTCAAGTTCAGTGTAGGTGGCTCCATTTACAATGAGCTCTGCACACAATTGTGTACTGCCTTTGAGGATGCAGACATTGCTAAAGAATACCTCGTGGCTGTCCTTTGCCTGGGAGGCCAAATTTACCTCAAATTTAACTTTGGTAGACTATTTGCTGTCTGAGTTGTTGGTTCAGTTTAATGAGAGTGCTTTTATCCTGCTGGGTGCTGCACCTCCTAATTTTTGCCATGGTTTTCTTCCTTCTGTTATACAACCTACTGATGTGATTCTACCATGGTGGCTTGTTTGTTGAGTTAATTCTGTACTTCTTCCTGGTGGGTACAGCTGCCTCTATGCAACTATTAACATGCTTGTATATGGTTTCTGTGAATACTTCTGCATAGGCAACAGTTTTCACGGTTTATGGGAGCTTGACATTTTGCCAGGTTATCACTTGTAGTTCCTGAATATTTCGAGGTCAGCTGGAATTCTTTTATTTTTACTTCAAAGGAGACAGTTTTGTGGTCTGACCTTATTAAAGAAGACATTACACTGGGGGGTGTGCAGCACTCTCTCATATTAGTGAAGACCAGATCCAGTACAGTTGCACCCCAGTTGGTGTACTGACAATCTGTTCCAGGGAGTTTGTTTATAAAACCCAGGAATCTCTGTGCCTGTGTGTTTGGTGTTGTATATGATTCCTAGTCAACAGTTTGGAAATTAGTGTCGTCCATGAATATGGTACTGGGTTGGATGGCAAAGGTTTCCAATAAATTTAATATATGGTATAGTTTTCTGGGTCTGTATTGGAACATCAAATATTTAACAGTTTGAATCACTAAAGGTCGACCCTTAGTGATCGAACTATTAAAACATTGAATGCTCTGAAAAAAAATAAAACAACAAAACTAAATGGTGTAGGCAGGGGGCAAGACCCCCTGCACCCCCCGCTACTTAAATATACCAACTCCGAGACTGCACTACATTGAAGTAAATGGAAATCTTCCCTTACAGAGATTTCCATTTACCTCTTCGATGTTCTGCAGTTTTGCTATTCTCGTGTCGACAATGCTTTCCTGGGTCACAGAGGGGGGCCTATAACTTGTAAGGAAGTGATATTGGATTTTGCCTATGGTGATTTGAATGTGGAGTAGCTCAAGTGAGTTGCCCTTTCTGACCAGCCTTGGGGTATATTTTATTTTTGTAAACTGAAACACCTCTGCCTTTAGTCCCTGTCTTTGTAGTAGCTGATCTAAATGTATGGAAAGCATTATAACACTGCACTGTTGGTGTGCTCTCTGCAGTTTTAAACCATGTCTCAATGACCACACAGATGTCAGCATTCACTTAATTTTCAAGTGTGCTTCACATATTCATATCTAGAGCAAGACTGCATAGCTTGTTAAGCACAATTGCTCCAATGGGCATGACTATCAGTCCCTGTGATTCAAGAATTTCAACATAATGTGTGTAGGAAAGGAAAAAGTAATGGAACTTTTTTCTTGTCACTTAGTCATCCTGGAAATGATATATTTCAAAAAACTGGAGCACCAAGTCATTTTCTATATGATGAAAAAATTATCATCGCTTCTCTGCTGATGTAATTAAATTATCGTTGCACTTTGCAAAGCCTGTCAATAAATATGACAGTGCTTTGTGATCCTGCATCACTGCATACAGCATTCTATTCATGAGGCTTTACATTCAGCACTACACGAATGCATAAATCATTTCTGTAGTGAATGTGTGAAACTATGCAAATCACTGTCTCTGAATGCACAGCACCCTCTAGTGCACTGCTGCAGCATCTACACACTATGAATTCACCAGCTTATATCCATTAGTTCAGAAGCAGACCTATATAACGTTACAATGTTAAGATATACAACCAACATAACCTAAAATAATACAATGTACACTATTTTTATACAACACTTCTTTAAATCTGACCCAGTGGTTTCATTTCATGCACAGTAGTAGTCAATAATGAGGCGCTAGCTTTAGGAAATTTCTCAAACCTAGCTGTCTGAATGAACTTTCCACAATGATGTTACATTGGCCTCCGGAACTGAATGTAAATGTGGTAAAGATAATACTTATGCATAGCTTTTAAGTCTAGTGACTTTTCCACTGACACATTGAGTTTCTGAGCTAACCGAAGAAATTATGCACACAGTCTCAACACACAAATCAAATGCATTCTTAGACTGTTTTGGTCTCGTAAGTGATTCTGGGTATCAGACACAGAGTTTGCACAGCCATTGGCACTACTTATTTCAAGCACTTGCAAAACAGTTTTGTTTCTAGACCACTACACCTTGAAAAAGTTTGTTAACAGCAGCCTATGTACTATTAACTTCACTTGCTCTGTAGGTAGCTTTGGCTTTTGATGAGCTTTCTTACAGACTGCCCCCCCCTCCCCCCCGTTTGTGCTTTTCTATCACTACAAATCATACCTCTCAACCTCTTAGTCCAAAAAACAGGACAAAGTCTAACATAATGGGGAGGTACAAAGGCCCAAAAATAGGGACATTTTAAATTTTATCTATTTGTTTAGTGGGAAAGTCTGACTGGGACAGAGCCCATTTTCAGCAGAGGCCTGGAGAGAAACCCTCCAGATGCATGTCTTTGGAATATGGAAGGAACTCTAAGCAACCAGAGGAAACCCACACAAACACAGGGAGGACATGCAGACTTCCACACACAAGGCACCACAGCCGAGAACCGAACCGGAGAACCTCTTCCTGTGAGCAACACTAACTGCTGCACCACTGAGTCACCCAAAATATTGCTTTTATAAATTTAGAAAATAGTTAGAATTACAGTGTTTGTGTTAAAATGCATTTTCTAAAAGACATGAAGTCTAAAACTCAAATGTATGTCATTATTTAGTGATTTAATTCCTCAGATCATCCCAGTGACTGCCAGAAAAACACAAATTTTATGAGGAACAAACTGAAATTTTGAGGCAAACTATCTGGATGTTCTGCAAAAATCTGAACAGCTGAGAGGTACACAGCAAATTACTTTGACTTTATGAATCATTCAACTCGTTATAGTCAGTTTTTAGCTCAGCAGCGTAAACAACTAAAGACAATGTAGCTTCATACCCTTTTAAAGAACAACAGATGAATAAATAGCAAGCTTTTTTTTCTGGACTTACAATAACTTCTTTGATGTGACTTATCTTTCTATTATTCAGAAAAAATAACCATCAAGATTCAAGACTAATTTTGCTGCAGCATACAGACATATAGCACACTACACATTTTCAGACTTTTACTCCACTTAGAAATAAATCACCTTCCAGGTCATTGCAGCAGGAGAATTCCTCCACTGAAAACTAGACAAAGTCATACAAATGCATATTTTCTTCATCTTTACAACTATATTGTTCTACTCTGGCACTACATAACATCTGGACTTTTTAGCTTCTATGAAGCCTTTAATCAGAATGCCTTCTAAATGTAATGTGCGCCACAAGACATGCAAATCCTCATAGAAAGATATAAGCAAATTTAAAGCTATGTATCTTGTATACTACAGCTGCTCTGGAAGAGGGAAGGGCATTGCCAATGCACTCTGTCTATTGTCAGATCAGCGACTTAGCTTGTGAGAGTGTGATTACCTGGCTTGGCACTCACTGAGACAGATGATAGTACAATACCTGTTTGAATTGCATTGCTTACTATGGGGTGTTAAGAGTTGGCCCCACTGGTGCAGTGGTTAGCGTTGTTGCCTCACAGCAAGAGGTTCTTCAGCTTGACTCTCTGCTGGAACGCCTTATGTCCAGAGTCTGGATGTCCTCCCTGCGGTCGAGTGAGTTTTAAAGACATGCAGGTATCTATGAAAGTTGGGCGCCGGGCTGACAACTCGACAACGTAAAAACTCCACTGCCAATCAATCTGTGGACCAGTGATCTGCTGTGGTAACCTCTAACGGGAGAAGCCGAAAGAGATTGCTTACTATGGGGTGTTAAGAGCTGGAGTGGAGATAGATGGAGGAATACACTTTTACTGTTTTACTGCATTTATGTACTGTTTTAACTGTATTTCTCATTGCTAGACACTTTCATTATTCTAATTGCACGTTTACGGAATTACTTGACTGTAAACTGCTTTTTCATACTGAGAGTTATATTTTCTGTTTGTGAGTGCTCTATCTGTGCCTTTCTGTGCATTTTTGAGGTTTCTGTGTTCTAGTTAGGTATCATATAACTGATTTGTTTGCAGTTAAAAGCATTCAGTCTCCTTGCTCCTTTATCTGTTTAAAACTTTCATTTAGTGGCTACAGCTAGTAGCTGTAATAGTGTGCATTACTATAACTGCATTTTTATTGAATTACTAAACTGTAAACTGCTTTTTCATACTGAGACTTGTATTTTCTGTTTGTGAGCGCTCTTTCCGTGCATTTATCATGAAGTTTCTGTGTTCTACTCACGTTGCATAATCTTGATAAAGGCCTGCTGTTGTCAAAGCCTAGTAGTTTTGTTTGAGTTTCCTGTGTTTCTGGCAGCCATTTCCTGCTGATAGTGCGTTGGCTTCATTATTATTGAGAGTAACAGGGTTTCCTGACCTTCTGTAGCAAGAGTGATTGGGTAACAGCAGGAGCTAGTAGGACTGAGTCGAGTTCCTTGGTATATAAACCCTATATCTGCAAAGGGCTTTGCTTGTATTTACCAGGCTGTGGATGGTATTTCATTACTGGGGCCAAGCAGAAATTCCTTAAGATTCCAAGAGCAGAATAAGTTATTTCTTCCACTTATTTAATTGAACTGCACTTCTGTAACGCTTATAATTGTGCTATACAGTTAATCTACTACACTCTGCACTGTTATAAAGCTTTTTTAATTTTTACTGCATTTATGTACTGTTTTATACTGTTTTCACTGTATTTCTCATTGCTAGATATGGTTTCATTACTCTAATTGCATGTTTGCTGAATTACTTAACTGTAAACTGCTTTTTCATACTGAGAGTTGTATTTTCTGTTTGTGAGTGCTCTATCTGCGCCTTTCTGTGCAATTTTCTTGAGGTTTATGTGTGCTAGTCAGGTATCATATAACTGATTTGTTTCCAGTTAAAAGCATTCTCTAGAGTCTCCTTGCTCCTTTATCTGTTTAAAACTTTCATTTAGTGCCTACAGCTAGTAGCTGCAATAGTTTCCCACCCGCGCTCCTTATTGTTGTCTTGTTCTTATACTTGGTGGTTTTGCCCACAAATTGTACTTATTGGCCGTTTGGGGCAGTTTTTCCATCTCTCTCATCCTTCTGATTTAAAAGCCCACATTTGCACTTGTTTCCCCTCTTTCCTGTAACTACTCTTGTCCAGATACAGATATGCTGTATCCAGGACCGTTTGCAAGCTTCTGAGCCCCCGCAAGCCTTTCTGTGTTGGATGGAAGCCTTCTAGCCTATCAGTGGGAGTGGTAACCATTAGGTAGCCTATCTACAACAGGAGTGGTGTCTGGCCCAGATATTGTAGCTTATTTGGCCTTTTAGGCAATTTCCTCAATCTCTTTCAACTTTCTGGCTTAAAAGCCTGCGTTTGCACTTGTTTCCCCTCCACTCCTGTAACTAGTCTAGTCCAGATACAGATTTGCTGTGTCCAAGACTGTTTGTAAGCTTCTGAGCCCCCCAAGCCTTTCTGTGTTGGTGGGAAGCCTTCTAGCTTATCAGTGGGAGTTGTATGCACTAGGTAGCCTATCTACCACAAGAGGAGTGGTTCCTGGCCCAGAAATTGTAGTTTATTGGCCGTTTGGACAGTTTTTCCATCTCTCTCAACTTTCCAATTTAAAAGCCTGTTTCTGTGCTTGTTTCCCGCCTTTCCTGTAACTAGTCTAGTCCAGATACAGACTTGCTGCATCCAGGACTTTTTGTAAGATTCTGAGTGGTGCCAGAGTCAGCTCTTCAAATGTTCCTTTAGATCTACTAGTTCTTTCCTCTCCTGCACTTATACTAGCTTATTAGTCTAGCACTTTACCAGACGTCTTGTAGCAATTATTATAGCAGGTAAAAGTGCTACTAGCACTAAACGCAAGGAAACAGATCCAGTACTTATTATCAATGCCCACTCCTCCAGGCATGTCTAAAGGTCAGTTCCCTGTGCTTTCCTCTATTAACCTGGTGAACTTGGGCATCATGAGGCAATGTAGCAACTGCCTCATGTACACAGACAACCCTCTCCTCTTATTTTCCAACACTCAGACTTGCGAGAGATGCACTTATATATCCAAACTGGAAGCCATGCACTCTCCAGCCAAGACCGGAATAGCTGGTCAAGAGGAGTAGGTCAACACTTGCACCACACCACATGGAACACACAGCCCTCCAGAACACACACCGACACTGCCTTCACATAAAAACACAAATCACACACCCACTTTCGTGGAGGCTCTCAATAAAAATCTACCCAAGCAGCAGAGACCTCCAAGGCAGAAACGCACTCACACAAAACTAATCACGAGACACATAACATCCCTGAACAGTGTGCCACTCAACCAAAGCCCCTAAGGCAAAACAGCATGCCCAACACACTAGTCATAGGTGACTCGATAGTGAGGCACACTGATGTCCCACTCACTAGGCTGAATAAGGAGAAAGTAAGTCAGCTGCCTGTCAGGTGCCAGGATCCACCACACAACGCACGCACTCAGGTCCCTCAACAGGTACAAATATGACTCGGTCATTGTACATGTGGGTGTGAATGACCTGAGATGTACCTCCCTGGACTACATGAAAAGAGACATGGAGGAGCTCACGGATTATGTAGCCCAGGCGGGTATGACCCCAGCCCTGAGCAGCATCTTACCATCACCTAGAATACCACAGTACAAGCAGAAAATGATTGATTTCAACAACAAGCTAAGTTTCTGGTGTCATTCTAAGGGGATCCAGAATCTGTCTGCATGGGATGACATGACTGACAGACCTTGATGCTTTGCCAGAGATAGCCTGCATCTCTCATCCCTGGGCTTCCGGATACTGGCCAAGGCTCTTGCCACCCCTATACTGCCTTTTTTAGGCAGTGTTCCAAAGACCAAACTACCACCATAACAGCTACAAAAAATGCAATCTGAGGGCCATGCTGCTCAAAGCTAGAAGTCAATCTCAAAATGCACTCGCTCGAAGCGCTCCTTAAAATGGGGAACAACAACATTTGTGCTGTAACAGACACCTGGTTAAAGGCAGCAGAAAGCATCCCTGCACTACCAGGCTATAACTTATTCCACACCTTTCGGCCCCAGAACTTGGACTGAAGCTCCAAAGATGCTGGTGTTTCCATATTCATAAAGGATGCACACACCTCCAGACTGGTAGCCCAACATAACATATCAGAGATACTTCAGGTGCAGCTAACATTGGGTAAGACAGTGATTCAGGTCGTAACCTGTTATAGGTCCCCAACCATATCCCAAGACGCGCACTCCACATTCCTAAGCACCCTAGAGAATATTAGGGTCCAACCTAACACTCTCTTACTAGGCGATTTCAACTACCCCTCCATTAACTGGGTAAACTGCTCATGTACCAATACATTTGCCCAATATTTCCTGGAGCTCATTAATTCCAATGCCCTGGACCAGCTCATTCTTACCCCACTAGAGGTAGCAACATCCTTAACTTGGTCATTACGAACATGGGCGGCCATTGCTCTACACCAAGTCAACTCCTCCCTGGTTAGATCCGACCACAAACTAATCATCTTGGAAATCCACATCCCTCCCAACCCCCGCCCCCACAAAGGTAACCACCATGATAAACTTCTCCAAAGCTAACCTTGGGCTCCAAAAACAGAGGCGGCTAACTTCACGGCACCCATGCAAATGGAGAACAGTTGCATGACTGCAGAATCATACACCAATGCACTGTATGAACACGTACACAAATACATGGACCTCGCCATACCCAATAGAACCAAGATGCTCTTCTCCAAAAAAGGAAGCCAATCTGGTGGTCCCCTACCATAAACAAACTCTACAACAGAAGGAAGAAACTGATGAGGAGTAAGGTGAAGTCCCAAGACTGGAAAAACTCCCTTATTAGCTTCAGCAAAAAGTTGAGATACATCATCAAACCCTCTAAAGCTAGCTATGAAAATAGAATTGCAGCAGATAGTAAAGACAACTACAAGGCCTTCTACAGTTATGTAAAGAATCTCCACGACAATTACTGCACAATGGTACCTCCTATACCGAGCCAACAGATATTGCCAATATACTGGCTAACAGATTCAGTGCCAACTTTACCCCCCCCCCCAAAGGACCAATCATGATACCAGTAGATTGCCAGGCACCAAGTATCACTGCTGCATAGGTTAAAACAGCACTGTTCAAGGTCAAGAATACAGCTTCTATGGGACCTGACAATATCCCTGGTTGTGTTCTTCATGAACTACAGAGTGAACTGGCACCTCACCTGTGTGCCCTGTTCAATCACAGCCTCGCATCAGGCTTTGTCCCTAATGAATGGCGCACTGCGGGTCTATATCAGTTCATTGAAACGGCTGAAGTTCGAACACTATATGTTCAAACTTCAAACCATGAACTGCGCAAACATCGAAGTCTTAGAAAAGCGATTTTTTTCCCCAGGGGGGGGAAAAAAAAATCGCTGTTCCAAGAAACACACACAACACAAGCACACCAGAAAAACATCAATCCACACACATACACTCAAAATCCTACATCTAACCCTACAATAAACTGTACATACACTACTACCTATCTACTTACCTTAACCCAAACCCTAACTCTAAGGTCCGTCACTATCACACTCACCTGACCCATGCCCTAACCCTAACTCACCTTTCCCGCCCTAACCCTAAAGTCTTTCACTATCGCGCACCCACCTCACCTGCGCCCTAACCCTAACTCACCTAACCATCGCCCTAACCCTAACGTCCACACAATCGCACACTTAACTGAACCCGACCCATAACTTCCCACCACAGTCCTAATAATCGCAAAGCCACAGAAACGGACCACCAAATTCTTTCCCTGGGAAAGAATTTGGTGTTCCACGGCTTCACGATTATCAGTGTTCAAACTTTACAGTTCGAACATCTGGTATTCGAAATTCAGCCATTTCGACAGACTGATATAGACCCGCGCACTGCTGCAGTCATCCCTCTCCACAAAGGAGGCGCGACTACAGACCCTGGGAACTATCGCCCCATTAGCCTGACAAGTCTGATATGCAAAACTATGGAACTCATCATCATGGACCTAATAAACAAGGATATAGGGAATCCCCAAACTCTGGATCCCACACAGATTAGTTTTGTGAAGGGTAGATCATGCCTGCTCAACTTGGTCCACTTTTCTGAGTCAGTCACCAGACCTGTAGATGAAGGAAAAGTGGTTCATACCTTTATCTGGCCAAGGCTTTTGATACCATTCCCCACTCAGGAATCCTAGAAACTCACTAAGCTTGGCATCATCTCCTATATCACTAGGTGGGTTGCAAACTGGCTGACAGACAGAACCCACAGTGTGAAAGAGGCTGACTCCAAGTCATACTGCCAACTAGTCACGAGTAGAGTCCCACAGGGTTCGGTTCTGGGTCCTCTCCTGTTTGGCATCTACTTCGCTGAAGTCCAGGCCAACACAAAGGGACTCTGGCTGACAAAGTTCGCAGACGATTGCAAGTTGGGAGTTATTATTAACTCCACAAGTGATGCTGACATCCTACAGAATTGGCATCACTGACACCAACGAATGGTTTCAGAGCCATGGCTTTAAGCTCAATGTCAAAAAATGTGTTGTCATCCACTTTGGGAAAAACCCGGTTCCCATGAATTACCACATTGATGGCAGTCCACTGAACACAGAAGGTGTTATGAGAGATCTGGGAACACAGGTTGACAGCAACCTCTCTTTTGATCACCACATTGCCACTGTGGTCACAAAGTCCTTCTTTGTGGCACATCTCATTACTAAGGGTTTTGCATCCAGGAAGAAAGAGGTCATCGTCTCCCTCTACTCTTCCCTCATTAGGCCAGTCATCAGGTACAATGCCCCATTTGGCATGTACGGCACTATACACCTACAACTGGAGAGGTCACAAAAGTACCTCACAAAGAGGATCCTAGGCCTTAAACACTTGTCTTATATGGACAGACTAAAAAAAAACTCCAACTATTCTCTGTCTCATAACACCTACTTAGAGGCGATCTCTGCTCGACTTACAAAGCCATGTCTGACCCAGCTCTGTTAGAAATTCTACATCTAAATAAATCTCAGTCAGTCCGCACCACACGCTCCAGAGACCTCAACCTCATTACCACAATTAATGGAACATGCTGGAGGAGCAGGTTCATAACCCAGAGACTCCCCATGCTATGGAACAGATTTCCCATACATGTCAAGCAGAGTATCTCACTGACCCTCTTTAAGAGAAATCTTGATGAGTGGATGGAAAACAGAAAATTCACCCTGGGCATAACTCCAATGGCTCTACTCGACAGAGGCACTGGGAATTAAGGTCAGGTGGCACTATGCCAGGATAATCCTATGGCTAGGCTTGTAAAGGCCCCAGGACCATTAGCCTAGTACACACCTATGAATCTATGATCCTGAAATGCTTACCCCCTAGTAAAGGGTAAATTGCAGAAAAATGTTGAGACATTATTATAGATGAACAGCAGTCCGTGATATGTCAAAGTCAACACACGCAACACTTGATTTGCAATGTGTACTTTTCTCCATAAGGAAAACCAGAAGACAGTGTCTGAAAGTGTCACAGGTTGGGAGCCAAGCCCTTCAGAGCTTTCATGCCAAGAAAGTGAGGCTGAGCCCTGGAAGGACAACACTAGGAACAACAAAAGGTAAATGTCCACACCCTGGCATAAACACACTTAAAAAAAAAAAAGGTATAGAGGGAGTAAGTGGCTACTGTAGCAGTGATCATTTGAACATCTACTCTTATGGTAAATTTATATGCACAACAGTCACACATTAATCATATTGAACACTGCTGCAATAGCCTTAACTATATGGGTAGATTACCCTAGCCCACTACACTTGGGAGGTGAAAGGAGAAGAGTCCAAGAGCCATGGGAGAATGGTCTTAGTAAAGCCTGATCTGGACCTAAAGCAGGAATCATGCTTGCAATGCCTTGTGAAAGTATGCACAGAGAACCAAGCTGCTGCTTCTACAATACTTCAAGAATCCAACCCTTTCCAAAAACCCATCAACTAAGCCAATGCCCTGATATAAAGTGGACCTTAACCCTGCCTGAATAGGTATGTTGTGGTAAGTATAACAAAAGGTAATGACCTTAGGACAAACATAATCTGTTCTGACACAGGACGTCATTTCTTCTTACCTTCTCAAGAAATGAACTAATCTAAACATCTGAAAGATTTAGTTCTGCCAAGATAGCACCAGAACTGTCTGTGGACATACAATATATGCAGTATCCATTCTCCCCCATTTTTATGTTCAGGAAAGGAAACAGGGTAGTTTGGTTTCAAGTTAACTCAGATACCACTTTAAACATAAAAGAAGAATTAGTTCTCTAAGAAACACGGTTTCCATAGAAATGAGATAAAAAGAAGTTATGTACTTGCCATAACATTCCATGTGAGTTGTTCATCTCGCCTTCATTCTTACACATGGGTTTGGGGCAGAGTTGGACGCTTTCACAAGCTCAAGATCTTAGATTAGCTCAAGGCCAAGACCCTATCCTATGATACTCTTGTCTCACCTCAGATCTAGTTTGCTGATCCCAGCATGTAACATACGCAATACATAACAGGTACTCCAGCCAGAGTAAGTCGTCATATAACAAGACCCACCAGACCACAAGTTTTACTCGTTCTTCGAGAACCTGGAGGGGGAAGGCGGGTGGAAATGTAAGAATGAAGGCAAGATGAACTCAAATGGAACGTTATGGTAAGTACATAACTTCTTTGTGTGAAGTTGTTCAATTTCGCCGTTCATTCTTACACATGGGTAGTGTCTCAAGCACCTTAATCCTGGGTGGCTCACAGGAGTATATTCCTGAGGACAGTGGAACCAAAGGAAGCCCTATCTACTTTGTAATGAGTGATAAAGGTATGCAGCTTAGACCAAGTGGCAGCTGTACATATAGTGTCCAAAGGCAACCAAGCTGCATAAGCTGAAGAAGTAGAAACAGCCGTTGTGGAATGCGCTTTCACGCCATGTTGTAACGGTTGGTTCACTGAAGAATATGTAAATTTTATGTCAGTTAACCATTTGGAAAGATTAACTTTGGATACTGGTAGCCCTTTCTTAGTGTCAGCATGAGAAACAGAGTTGTTCTGATTTTCTGAATTCCTTTCTTCTGTCCAAATAGAATCTCAATTGCCTGTGAACATCAAGCTTATGCAACATACACTACAACTTGTTAGAATGGTTGCTGAAGAAAGTTGGAAGTTCAATAGTTTGATTCAGATTAGTCCCAGAACACACCTTTGGAAGGAATGAAGGATTAGTCCTCAGCGACACTCTGTCGGGATGAAACACCAAATATGGGGGGTTTATAGACAGGGTCTGAAGTTCGGATACTCTACGTGCTGAGGTGGTGGCTACCAAGAAAATTGTTTTCCAAGAGAGAAAGTTTAAATGGCAGGATGATGCAGGCTCAAAAGGAGGAAGAATAATCCATGACAGCACAAAATTCAGATTCCAGGGAGTAAAAGGTTGTCTAACAGGCGGTCTAAGATGAATGGTGCCCTTTAAGAAGGCCCTACATAGCCTGTGAGACATTAGGTTGGAACCTTCAGATCCGAGGTGGAAATTCGAAATTGCAGCCACTTAAACTCTTATAGTGGCAGCTGCAGCATCTTCACGAAAAAGCTTAGTCAGAAATTCCAGAATACTAGCAATTGAGGCAACGTACGGGTCAATATTATTCTGGGAGGTCCAAAAAGCAAATTGCTTCCATTTGCTGGCATACAACTTTCTAGTGGAAGCTTTATGCGAAGATACAAGAATATGCTGCATCTCCGAGGAAAAGTTGTGTGACCTGGCTAAGTTGGAAATCGGAGCAGCCAAACTGTCAGTTTGAGGGAATGAAGAGAAGGATGAAGGGCCCCTGATGAATATGTCAGTAGATCTGGAACGGGGTCCAGAATCCAAGATTCCTCCAGTTGATAGTGTCGAAGGAAGGGAAACCAAATTTGCAGAGGCCAAAACAAGGCTATTAAGATTACAGTCCTTCCCAGGGCTTTGGCTTTCTGTAAGAATTTTGGAATCAGGGGAGTTGGGGGAAAGGCATACAGGAGTCCCGGGGGGCAATCGTGTATGAGCGAGTCCCTTGGGCTGTCCCCTGGTGGGGAATTCAGGGCAAAGTAGCTTCTGCATTTGGCATTCTTAGGAGATGCAAACAGGTCGCAGCAAGGCTGGCCCCATCTGTGGAAAATCATCTCCACAACCTCATCTTTGATGGTCCACTCGTGCGGCAACAGAATGGCTCTGCTCAGTTTGTCCGCGATCACGTTGGATTTCCCCGGGATGTGCATTGCTATCAGAAAGCACCCAGTGAATACCGCCCACTGCCAAATTCTCAAGGCCTCCCGACATAAGGGGTAAAACTTGGTTCCCCCTTGTGTGTTGATATACCACACCACAGACATGTTGTCGGTCTGGATCGCAATCGTCCCCAGAGGTAGAGAGTCATGGAAGTACTGCAACTCCAAAAGCACCGCTGTCAACTCCGGGACAGTGATGTGCAACTTTGGCTCTGTTTCTGACCAGGTGCCTTGGGCTGTTCTTCCCTGAAATAGCCCCCAACCACCCTATCAGAGAAGCATCCGTGGTCATCATGGCCAACGGCGGGGGGAAGCAAATAGGCGACCTACTGTTACCTGGTGGTTGGTCAACCACCAAAGAAGATCCTTTCTGCAGGAATCTGATATCATGATCAAGAATGACATCGGAAGTTCATGGTAAGACCACTGGGTGAAGAGCAACCATTGAAGTATTCTCATGTGCATATGCACCACAGGAACTGCTATGAGCATGGCTGCCATGGTACCTAGCAGCTTCAACACTTGAGAGGCTGGTACTTTTTTCCTCGTCAGAATGTCTGATACCTGGTTTCAAAGAGTGACTATTCTGTCCAGTGGCAATTTTACCATGGCAGTGGTGGTGTCTAAGTCTGCTCCGATAAAGGAGATATGATGTGATGACAACAACGCAGACTTGTCAAAATTTATAGTTATTTCTAACTGAGAACACAGATTGAGTGTGTGATCCCTGGCTAGAATTAGTTGATGCCTGGAGGTGGCGGTAAGGAGCCAGTCATCCAGATATGGAAACACTCGGAATCCCAGATGCCTCAGGTGAGCCGTAACCACTGCCACGCATTTGGTAAACACTCTGGGGGCTGTTGTGAGACCAAAGGGCAGTGCTTGGAATTGGTAATGACTGGCTCCCAGCTGGAAACGCAAGTGATCTCTGGATGGTCTGGCCATTTTGATATGATAATATAAATCCTTGAGATCTATAGAGCACATCCAATCGCCTGTTCTTAGAATGGAAGGATCGACTGAAGCATGACCATCCAGAACTTCTCCTCCTTTACGAAGGTGTTGAGTCTACTGAAGTCCAAGATGGGCCTCCAGTCGCCTGTTTTCTTTGGAATTAAAAAGAATTGGGAGTAAGTTCCGGATCCTATTTGGTCTGCTGAGACTGGCTGGATGACTCTCTTTTCTGCAGCCTCAGGATTTCTATGGCTGCTTGATCCCTGAGACTGGGTGGAATGTCTGGGATTTTCCTTTGAACAGGTGGAGATTCTGAGAACGAGATGATGCAATCTCTGGTAATAATGCTTTGTACCTAAGAATCTTCTGCAATTCCTAGCCAGGTGTCTGGATACAAAAACAAGCGACCTCCGACTGCCTCCAGAGTAGGACAGTCGGGCCTCCTTTCAGGAGCGCTGGTAGGGCTTACCAAAGAACTGATTCCTGTCGCCCTGGTGTTGCAGACCCCCTCTGCCGCCGGGACGGCGTCTTCCATTACACCCTCCTCTGCCCCTGGAGGGGGGTTCACTACGTGTGTTCTGGAAGGCTTCTTGGGACTTCCAGAACCACATTTTTCCACCTTTTTGCCCTTTGGGGTACAGTCTAGTAGGGGTGGAAAAACGGACTCCTACGACAAACAGAGTCTTTCCATCTTGCTCACACCTAGTGAGGGTCTCCTTGACTTTGGGCCCGAAAAGGGACGAGCCATCAAATGGGGTATTAATGAAGGAAGACTTGAAGGCCTCCGCAAAGGAGCATAAGTGCATCCAGGAATGTCTCCGAAGAGCTATTGCTGAACCCGCTGCCCTACTCGAACCAGTGGCCGCATAAGAAATGAGCCTCATGGACAAGTTAACTATGGAATTAAGGGTATTAAGCTGGGCTGTCACCTTCTCAGAGACACCTCCATCTGTATTACCCTGCAGAGCATCTCCAAGCTCTTTTAGGAGATCTCTTTGAAGACGGCTAAAATGAGTCAAGTAGTTGAGCGATCGCATAGCAAAAGTCGCAGAACTAAAGATGCATTTCCCATACCTGTCCATAGTCCTGGAATCTCTATTAGGGGGATGGACAGTAGAAGAGGTTTCAGACATCTCTTTCTTGGTGGCTGCCGCCGCCACCACCATGGCATCAACCCACACTCCCTTGGTGAGGAACATTTCATTTTGGGGAGACGTAATAAATCTGTTGGGCCTCCGAGGGACAGTTTCCATAGTATCAGGAGACTCCCACACCCTTTGAACAACCAGTTCCATTAGTTCATCGAAGGGCAAAGTCACCCAGGAGGTGGAAGGTTGAGACCCAAAGGCCTTCAGGAGCACTGACTCATCATCAGTAGGGCTAATGGACTGCCAGTCATCCCTCTGCTGAAGAACTTCAAGGATATCAGCAAAGGAGATATCCTCCGAGGGGGACAGAGGGAACCCTTCTGACTCCTCTAAATCAGTGTCTGATGTAATAGACTCCTGTGGGGAGTCCAAATGCTTCCTCTTGTAAAGTTTCTTCCTGGGAACCTCATTAGTGGGGGCTTCTGGTGAGGTGTCAGTAGAACATGGGTCACCCAATGGGGTTACCTGAGGCTCTGGGTCTTGACGCTTCACAGGGACCTGTGATGTAGAGGCAGAAAGTGGCACTTTAGGAGATGTGGAGGAAGGCTCTGATGACGTGCGAGTCTTGGAAGACATAACCCTCCTCATAGCATCGAAGGCTCCACTGCTCCAACCCAAAGAAGCTGCTGGTTCTGAAGAAGACAGCAACCTCCCCTGCACTGAAACAGTGGGTTCCGACCCAGAGGAAGGAGCTGAGCTCATCTGCACCGAAGCTCCAGGAGGAAGGGTCGGCACCAACACATCAGTTCAACTCTTCCCCCTCCTTAGAGCCGACCAGAGTGTGTCAGCTCCCAGACTCCTCAAATGGCATTGAAGCAGTCCGGGTTGACGGAGCAGATAGCAGTGGAACAGGCCTCAGCTCCGAAGGATCCACAATCATCAGTTCCCCCCTCCCCTGGCTCCGAAGGCCCAGCTCGGCTGAGGAGTGATCACAGCAGGTACAATAGTCTTAGGCTCTGAAAACAGTTGGGTCTAAGCCGATAATAATTTAGCCAGTGCCGGGTGCTCGAGAAGCCTCTACACCACTTGGTCCACATCCACATCGGAGAGGGTTCTCGAAGAACGAGTCGAAGGTATCAAAGAGGCCACCGATTGCAAAATGGGTGACCTCAAGGTTTTGTAAACCAGTTCCAGTACCAGGGACCGGCTCCGAAACACTCGCTCGGTGCACGGTTTTGAAGACTGCGGAGCTGGTGCCCGCACCTTAACAGCAATGCTTGGAGCCGATGACTTGGGCTCCGATGAAGCTTTAGAGGACTTTGATTCCTTTGATGATTTCAAAGCCTGGTCAGCCTTGTCCAAGAACTCTTGAAATTCTGGTTTTAGCAAACTTCTGTCCACCAGTTTTCTCCTGCACTCTAGTAACACCCTGCTGCTAAAGGAGTGGCAAATGGAGCAATCCTCCTGGAGATGGACTGGCCCCAAACAATAAACACAATTAACATGCAAGTCCGTAATCGACATTTTCTGCCCGCACTTAGGGCATTTTTTTAAAGCCTGACTTTTGTTCCCTCTGATCAGCCATATTAACAATAGAAGCTATGCACCAATCAGAAAGCAATCCAGAAAAAAACTATTTAAACCACACTAGCAGGTAAAGCTATAAACACAGCACACACAGAGCAAACTCTACCAAATCTATAGAACTAGCAATCTATATAGATAAAAATATATGTAAATCTCTAACACTAAATACAATATGCTAACTTTAAAGGTATCTATTACCAAAACTACCAAGGATAGGAAAACACACTGTTTGACAACAACTAAAGCACGGCCAAAAGGCCCAAGAGTAGCCACTCTTAAAAGACAAAATTATTGTCAGAAGGAAAGGCACGGATAAAGCCTGAACTAAAACTAAGGCTAACTAGCCCAAAAAACACACACTAGCTAGAGAAAAAGCAAAATCTTTGATTTAAAGATAATAATAAACAAGATACTGGCCCGAGCTCTCTATCGACCTCCGATCAGTTGCAATGGCAAACTAGATCTGGGGTGAGAGGGAGAGCATCATGGGATAGGGACTTGGCCTCGTGCTACTCCAAGACCTTGAGCTTGTGAAAGCGGCCGACTCAGAGCCAATGGATCGGCTCCGAACCCATGTGTAAGAATGAACGGCGAGATTGAACAACTTCACATTACTGATTCACTATAACAGCTTGCAGCTCATACTCCATTCTTGCAGAGGTCAGAGCAATCAGTAAAACTGTTTTCTATATTAGGAACCTCAAGTTAGCAAGGTTAGCTGGTCTGGTTCAAACTGATCAAGTGTTAGCTTCTATAACAAACATTAAGATCCCATGGTGGGGCCACCAGTTTTCCTAGAGACTTCTTATGCAAAATCCCTTTCAAAAACATTCTGACATGAGAATGCACTGAATAAGAAGGATCCATGGGCAGATATAATAAAATGGTCAATAAATGAACTTTGATGGACGAGTAAAAGATCCAAGGATAGTAACTCACACCACTATTGTAAAAACAGAAAAAAAAAAAACGAACCCTGAATGGGTGCTGGTTATGCTGTTGGCACAAACAAGAAAATCTTTTCCATTTGTTAATATTAGATTTTCTAGTATGCTTTCTTGCTTCCATTAGTACCTGCTGCATGCCCTTGGTAAACAGGTGCCTAAAGGGAATTAAGAACTTAGCATGCAGGGAGTCAACTGAAGTTGACTGGGGTCAGGGTGTATCCAACATCCCAGATCTTCTGTGAGAAGATCCACTCTGTGAGGAAGCTTGTGGTAACTGCCCATGGCCACTTCCAAAAAGGGAGAAATAATGTTGTCTGTGTCAGAAGTCAATCACCACAATGATCTTGTGAAATTCCTTCACAATCTTCAGAATCACCATGGATATCAGTGGAAAGGGTGGAAAAGCATACAGGAACATTCCTGTCCAAGGAAAAGAAAAGACATCTGTCTTCCAGGCCTCCCTGCATGGAGTCTTTGAGGATGACCTTGTCAGCTAATTGTTCAATGAGAAGCAAAGAGGACTACTTGAAAAACTCCCCAAAGAGAGATCAATCTTGGAGTACCTTCTGATCTACTTTCCATTCATGACATCTGCCCTTGTCCATCTCAGCTTGTCTTGCACACAATTTTGTTCTGACAGAATGTAAGTTACTTGTAGAGTAAGACTGTGCTGTGAAGCTATATACTAAACTAACATGGGTAGTTGGCAAAGGGGGTAAAACCTGGGTACCCTTTGCTTGTTGATGTACCACATAACTGTGATATTGTCTGTAACAACTTGAAGAGGTTCTGGAGACCAAAGATGATTCAGAATTGGGTGCTTTGATCAGGGCCAGCATCTCTTTTAAATTTGTGTGCTTGCATCTGTCCTTGATGTCCCACACACCTTGCAGTTTTATCCCTTCTGAAACTGCTCCCAAAGCAAAGTCTGTAGCATCCGGGTTACCAACTGCTTTACAGCATGGAGCAACATGGGGAGACCTGAATTTAGGGAAATTTGTTGTCTCCTCCAAGCAAGTTCTCATTTGACAAACCCCTGCACCGGCACTGGGATTTGAAAAGAGAAAAGATACAGCTACTGAAACCAGACAGACTTCAAATCCATTGCATCCTTCTCATGTACAGTCTTGTCAGCAGTACTGTGAGAATCAAAGATGCAATGAGACCCAAAAGTGTGAAGTAGTCCCTTCACACTGGCCAAAGAAGGAGAAGGGGAGACCCAGATCTGCAGTCTCTACCAAATGATTTCTCTTCTGACTAACCCCAGCACTGAGATTTGAAAAGATAAAGGAAGTTGGTGCTGAGACCAGAGAGACTTAAGATACCATTGTATCTACTCATGTGGGGTCTTGCCAGGGTATCATGAGAAGCACAGATTTTCCATGGGACTCAATAGAGGTATTACCTTGCAAGAACCAAAGTCTGAGTGGAAAACCTTACAAACAGATCTAAATACAGAATTTTTTTTTCTTCCTGTGAAATTAAAGCTATTTGAACTGATGTGTCTGACACCCCAGGAAAACAATCCTGTGAGCAGGAGTCAAAGAAGACTTTTGGATGCTGCTGGAATTTCAGCTTGTCTAAGAGATCTTTCACCCAAGTGAGATTTCTGACACTTTTGAAAAAGGATCTGCAAAGATAAGCCAGCAGTTTAACTATGGAAAATGTGAATACCCTATAGCCTGTAATGAGTTACAACTAGAGCTGGACACTTTGGACTATCTACTGCACCAAGAGTGTTAAAAGGGTAAGGCAGAGAAAGTACAGTTGTGTACACTTACCATAAATGTAGATGGTTGCAGTCATCACCTGTGGGTTATCCTTGCTGTCGTAGCCCTCGGCCAGTCCGAATACCAGAGTCAATGTTTTTCTGTGTTGGCTGCTGGCACTTGCTGTCTGAAGTCAGGTCATCAGTGCTGTAAAGCAAGGCAACCAATGCCATTACAAGAGTTTTTCTTGCCCTAACCAGTCAGAGGCCCCAGTAAATATGGTAAAATGGTCCTGCTGGCTAAAAGCCACCGTTAGCAACTTATATCTCCTTAACGAAAGAAGATATAAGGGGGAAGGAGGGTGGGAAACCATGATTGCAACAGTGAATACACTCGAACATCTACATTTATGGTAAGCGTACAAAACTGTACTATATTCTTCGTGTTTTGCTGTTGCAGTCATCACCTGTGGGAGGATTCCCAAAGCTGAGGAGAGGGGTGGTAGGATTAGCAAGAGACCTAGGAATGGGTCAGTATGCCCTGCAGAACTGCAGAGGCAAACCCTGCCCTAGCCTTAGAAAATAGAGGTAGGTGGTAATGCTTGGTAAAGGTATGGACAGAAGTCTAGGTGGCAGGTTCCAGGATGTCCCTGGTGGGAACTCCTCTGAGGAATGCTGCGGAAGTGGAGGCTGCCCTAGTGGAATGGGTTTGAATAGACTTGGGGGGGGGGTTCCCATGCAATCTGTAGCAGAAAATAATACAGTGTGATATCCACTTGGAAATGGTTTGTTTGGAAATGGGCTTCCCCTTTGCCCCTGGGGCAAAGCTGACAAGTAGTTGGTCTGTTTTCCTGAAGGGTTTAGTACGGTCCAGATAGTATCTGAGCTGTATGTGCACATCTAGTGAGTGCAGAATTCTTTTCCCCTTGTTTTGAGGGTTAGGAAAGAAGGTGGGTAGATGTATGGCCTGGTTGAGAGTTACATTAGATATGACCTTGGACATAAAGGAGGGATTAGTCCTCAGGGAGACCCTGTCTACATGGAAGATGATAAATGACTCAATGGCAATCAGTTCCTGAAGTTCTGAAACCCTTCTGGCTGAGGTGATAGCTAGAAGAAAAGCAGCCTTCCAGGAGAGGTATCTTAGTTCTGGTGAAGCAGCAGTTTCAAAGGGTGGTAAAGTAAGTTTTTTCAAAACATAATTCAGGTCCCAGGCTGGAGTGGGTAGCCTTCTGGGAAGTCTGATATTAGAAACCCCGCTGAGAAACTGTTTAATCAAAGAATGTGAGAACAGGGGCTGTTCTGTATCAAAATGAACTGAAATGGCTGAGGTGTGGATTTTAATAGAGGAGAAGGAGAGGCCACTATTAAGTAGCTCCATTAGGTAGTCCAGGATAAGACGGATGGAAGGTTATTAAGTACTGCCCCTCTGGACTGGCTCCACGAGCAGAATCTTTTCCATTTTCCTGCGTAAGATTTTCAGGTGCTGGGCCTTCTGGCATCTGTGATGATGTCTAGGACCTGTTTGCTTAACAGGGGCCCCTTGTTTGCCTTGACAGTTATTAGCCATGCTGATAGTCAGAGTCTGTAAGTCTGGGTGCAGCACCCCCCCCCCACCTGGGTTAAGAAGTTTGAGATCAGGGGAAGCTACCTGGGAGGCTGTAAGATCAGGCTGCGCAGTAAGGGGCACCAATGTTGTCTGGGCCAATATGGAGCAATGAGGATGGCCTAAGGTCTCTCCTCCCTTATTCTAATCAGTGCCTTGGGAATAAGAGGCAGAGGAGAGAATGTGTACACAAAGAGGGTGTTCCAGGGAAAGGTCAAGGCATCTACCTTCCACTTTAGGTGGTGGTACTCCCTGGTACAGAATTTTTTCTGCTGATGGTTGAGATGCAAAACAAAGAGATCCACCTCTGGGGTCCCCCACGCCTGAGTGATTTGTAAAAAGACTTTTCTGTGGAGCTGCCATTCGTGGGGGTCCAGTAAGTTTCTGCTTAAGTGGTCTACCAGGGTGCTGTTGCTCCCTGGCAGGTATTGGGCTATAAGGTGCAGTCCCATGGAAGAGGCTGTCAGCCAGGGGTTCATGGCTAGCCTGCAGAGAGGGTAAGACTGGGTCCCTCCCTGTTTGTTGACATACCATATTACTGTGGTGTTGTCTGTTTTGATAAGGAGAACCCCTGGCTTGAGGTGGGGTTTAAAGGATGTCAGAGCCTTTTGTACTTCCTTCATTTCCTTCTGGTTGATGTGTAAGGAAAGGTGCTGGTTATCCCAAAAACCTTGGGTGCACCTACCTTCTAGGTGAGTGCCTCAAGCTATGTCTAAGGCGTCGTTGGTAAACAGGGGATCAGAAGAAAAGAGGTCTTTAGAGGTTGTGAGTGCTGACACCAAAGGTTTGTTAGGTACCCTCATGTGGAGACTGGCCAAAGGAATTAGAAGGATGCAAGATGCCATGTACCACAAGGCTTGCAGGAACTTCCTCACAGTGAGGTGACTTCTGGAAGTCAGCTGTGTAAAGTAGACAGGCAGGAAGCTCTGCTTTTCTGGGGATAGGAAGGCCATTTGGGATGCTGTGTCCAGCAGTGCTCCCAAGAAAATGATCTTCCTTGTAGGTTGTTTGCCTTGACTTCTTCTCATTGATGGTGTACCCTACGAAGGTTAGGAGGATTTTGTCAAAGATCCTTGAGGAGCTTTTCTTTGCAATCTACCTGAATGAGGCAGTCGTCCAGATAAAAGTAAATTTGTATATTTTTCTGTCTGCAAAAGGATATGGCCAGGGCTAAGCATTTGGTGAATACCCTGGGAGCAATAGATAAGTCAAAGGGTAGCACAGAGAAAGTACAGTTGTGTACACCTACCATAAATGTAGATGTTCGAGTGTCTTCACTGTTGCAGTCATAACTGTAGGGTGCTCCTGCCGGCAGGCAGCCCGAGGTCGGCCAGAATCCCAAAGTCTGGGTCCGGCGTCGGCTGTACAAGCTAGTACCCTGACGTCAGTACGCTCTGGTACATAGCCCTCAGCCGACGCCATCTTCTCCAGCCTTTCTTGCCCTAGATGTCAGAAGTCCCCAATAAAACAAAAATGAATCCAACAAGGAAACACAAATACACCACAAAAGAGAAAAAAGAGGGATAGGAGGGAGGAAACACCGACTGCAACAGTGAAGACACTAACATCTACATTTATGGTAGGTGTACACAACTGTACTATGTTCTTCGTGTTTCACTGTTGCAGTCATAACTGTAGGGTGGAATCCCAAAGCAGTGAAAAAGGGGAGGAGGCTTTAGACAGAAGAAGGGGAGGCAAGAATACCCTGCAAAACAGCAGAGGCAAAGCCTGCCCTGGTCTTAGAATACAGTGGGAGATTGTAGTGCTTGGAAAAAGTATGCACAGAACTCCAAGTGGCAGCTTCCAAGATATCCTTGGTAGGAACTCCTCTGAGGAAAGCTGTAGAAGTGGCAGCTGCTCTAGTAGAATGACTTCTAATGGTAAAAAATGGCAAAAAGCAACAAACTGGCGAAAAAACAAACACAAAAGCCACACAACCTTGCTCCAGCAAGTAAAAAAGCAAGTCCGAAATGCTGAACGCTAATTTTATTTTTAAACGTTTTCGCCTTGCTACAAAGCTTGGCTTCTTCAGAGATCAAACAAGACAAAATGAATAATGCAAGCTTAAATACTAAAAGGAAGTGATGTCATGGAAAACCATTTAAAAAACATTATAAAAAATCTTTTGTTTCTTTTATCACATTAGTAATATATACCAAAAGTCCTGCTTATCAAAAAACATATATTATTATTACAAAATGTAACCCTAACAACAATCAAATATTAAAAAATAAAATAATATATTCATAAGTAAATAGGCAAGATGTATCAACCTGTAGGAAAATCCTACCCTTAAATAGAGTATAAAAACTATATAGGTATTAAAAGTGACAACCTTAATTCATAACAAAAAAGTTAACTAAAATAACTTTTAAGTTTTAAAACAGGTAAAATATTACAATTATCGTTCAAACCAGGAACATGGAAGGCATCTGTTCTAAATTGCCACTCCAGTTCCTTAAGTTCTAACAGTAATGGAAATGGTCCCCCCCTAATTGATGGTATAATCTGATCTATAGCCATAAAAGAAAAGCTATGCCCTGGAAAATCATTCAGGTGTCTAGAGAGGGCATTGTTAGAATTTTCTGTCCTCATTGCATATCGTGTTAAGTAAATGCGATCACGTAATCTGCGATCCGTCTTTCCTATATAGAAAGACGGACAGCAATTGCAAAGTGCAACATACACTACTGCTTTACTGTTACAATTAAAGGGCTTCCTTATAGTGTATTTCTTGTCCCTTATGGTGAAGGTCTGTCCGACTTTAACAAGGTTACATCTATTACAAAACCCACATTGAAACATCCCCGGCCTTTTATTAAACCGTGTATAAGTGTTGTTCATCTGTAGCAGTTCTTTCAGGTTTTTACTCCTCTTAAAAACAAATTTGGGGTTACTACCAAATTTTTTAGCCAACAGAGGGTTATTCACAATAAAGTCCCAATTCTTCTGAATAATAGATATAATATCATTAGAATGGAAACTAAATGTAGTAATGTAACAGAGTGTAGAATCAAAACTCCTTCTATCAGTAGATCTATCATTTTCACCACTACAGACTATTTCTTGCCCAGAAGGGGATGTCAAGACTTCTATCTCTGTATTTTTGATAAAATGGCTGTAAAAAACCATTCATCCTCTTTTGCAACCACTTCATCTAAAATGTCATTTACAAATTTAGAAGGGTAATCCCTTCAAAACATTTCTAGTAAAGTGTTACATTCTGCGAAAATATATCCAACGTACTGCACATTCTGCAGCTCTAACAAATTGACCTTTACTATAGCCTTCTTTTGTCTGCGGGTGGTAACTTGCAAAGTGTAAAAAGAATTGCAGTACGTTGGCTTTCTATAAATTGCTGAAACAAAAGAACCTGTATGGAAGTGCTTCTCAAGTTTTACATCAAGAAAATCAATACTTGTTAGTGCAAAGTTGTAAGTGAATTTCAAAAATTCAGTTGTGGTATTGATTTCGCCACAAAATTGTCAGCCACTGTTAGATCTCCATCAAGTAAAATAAAGATATCGTCAAGGTATATCTCGATAATACTTGATAGGTTTGAATAAATCGCTTAACTTGAAAAAGATATTTTCTCCCAGTAACTCATAACAAGGTTTGCTACCACTGCTCCACAAAGGGAGCCCTTATGGCTACCTTTTTCTGTAAAAGAAGAACTTCTTGTCAAACATAAAATAGTTTGACGTCAAAACAATATCCAATATTGTAGTAATGACATCAATCTCACGGTGGGAGCTCCTTATCAATCAATAAAAGAGCTATCCATTCAAGAGCTTCAACATGGGGAATGGAGGTGTATAAGTCAACAACATCCACAGTGAGGAAATTCACCTCACTGTTGAAGGGTTGATTGTTGATGGCTTCTAAAAACGACCAGGAATCTTTACAAATCAAAGGAAAATGTTTCATGTATTTAGAAAGCAGGTTATCAACTAATTTGGCTGCAAAATAAGTAATAGAGGACCTACCGTCTATCAAAGCCCTCATCGGGGGGTTCAAAAGATCTTTGTGGATTTTTGGGGTGCCAAACAAAACCGGTATTTTGGGGAGTGTTATGTCTATAAAGGTATATGTGTCAAGATCAATTTTATTCTCAAGAAAAAGGTCATAGTAACCCTTTATTCTTTTGTATGCCACATGAACTTCATTCAAAGAAGCTTCAGTGTATGCTGCTGAATCCAAAATATTAAACATTTTCTCTTTATAGAAGGCATCCTCAAATACTACCAATCCTCCCCCTTTATCAGGCTTAAGTAGTCTAATAGTCTTGTTGCGAAGATTACTTAACATTTCTATTTGTGCTTTAGTGATATTAGCCTCAAATTTATTTCTCATTCTGAAATTGCTAGCAAATAAGTGTCTCAAGTCATTCTCACATGCTTGTTCAAAAACAAAAAGTGCAGGGTGTAATGGTGGATTAAACACACTTGGAGGCTTTAACAATGAAAAACTATTAGTATTATTAACTTCATTGTTAAAAAACAATTTCAGATTTAATTTTCTAATAAAACATTTCAGATTTATAAGCTCGTTAGATATATCTCCACCTCTACTAGGGACAAAAGAATATCCATAAGCTAACAATTCAATAAGCTCATTTTCAAATTTACAATCAGTAAAGTTGTAAATTTTGAAGTCCCCACTTGAATTTGTCATGATTTCAGGGAAATCAGTCCTGGCGTCCAGTACATCCCCATTTATTTCAATGTCATTCCCCATTTGAGTACCTTCAGTTGGACTCAATGTCATAGGGCTGTCAAAAGTAAGAACTATCTCCTGTTGAAGCGTTGTCGTGGTTTCCGCTGTTCTAAAAAATCAGTATTGTTGTTATTATTGTGCCAATTGGAATTGTTTCTTTTGTTATTAGTATAATAGTTCTTTATTCTATTACTTCGTCTTGGACCAGCAGTAAAATTATTATGTCCATCCTGGTCAGTGCTTTCTTCGTTAATGTTAACATCCACTTGGTCGGGTTCGTCAACCCCATTAGGTGTATTGACCCCAGTGGGTGCCAATCCCTCCCGTTCCAAAAATCGGAGTTTGGGATAAGCAACATCAGATTGGTAAGCTTGCCTGTCTCTGGCAAGCTTTTTGGTCTTATTTTGCTTCAGTTTAACAAGCATTGCATCGATGCTTGTTAAAATCCGATCATAGTCAATTCTAAATGCTGAAAAATTCAAGTCTTCCTTTAATTGTTTGTCCAGCACCTCAATATCCAATAATAATTGAGCTATTTGTTGTTCATAATGTTTGGTAATCAATTCTAATAATTGAATACCCTGTGCTTGAAACAGTTCTTTTAAATCATTTAGAAAGGAAGCTGAATTGATCAGTCCTGAGGGTGCAAAAGCATTGCGTAAGCCCTTTGGAATTAGCCCCTCTCGTATGCATTGTCTAAAATAAGCGGACTCTAATTGAAGCTTCTTTAGCTTTAAAACAAGACCATCAAAAAGCTTCAGTTTGTCCGACAAAGTTGTGGTATTACTACCATCATCCATACAGTTAACGTTATGGGAGCCACTGTTGTTAAACAAAAAAGCCGTGGTGTCCGACATCCAATTTATAATGTTAAAGGACCCACTTACTTGGTTAGGAACATCCAAGGTTACAGAGGCTCGTTGTAGTAGTGGACCGTTATCACTGGCTGTAGCATTCATTCTCGATGTACTACGGCAAACAGAACTAGTAGGTAAAACATTAGTACGCTCACCCTGATTAGAGTGTGCGGTAAAGCCTCCGTTATTAGTTCCTCTAATGGAAGTTGGAAACAGTTGCCCTGCTGGAATCGAATCATTACCAGCGCTCGTTGTTCCACTGGGAGCTGGTGGTTGCGGAAGTAAGTTAGAACCACTTGCGATGACATCCTTCCTTTCTACGACTTCAAGTCTGGCGTTAAGTCTTTCAAGTTTTTCGGATAACGCTGCCAGTAAAGATGTTATCCGGCTGGTATTGTCCGAGTTGTTCTCGTTCTCTTCAGTACGAGAGTTACCCGAAAGTGTACAAAACATATTCGGGGTGCTGGGGCTAACAGGTCGCTCTGTGGCCATACGAACAGACTGGCGAAAAATGGCAAAAAGCAACAAACTGGCGAAAAAACAAACACAAAAGCCACACAACCTTGCTCCAGCAAGTAAAAAAGCAAGTCCGAAATGCTGAACGCTAATTTTATTTTTAAACGTTTTCGCCTTGCTACAAAGCTTGGCTTCTTCAGAGATCAAACAAGACAAAATGAATAATGCAAGCTTAAATACTAAAAGGAAGTGATGTCTTTGCAAGTTACCACCCCCGCAGACAAAAGAAGGCTATAGTAAAAGGTCAATTTGTTAGAGCTGCGAGAATGTGCAGTACGTTGGATATATTTTACGCAGAATGTAACACTTTACTAGAAATGTTTTTGAAGCGGGATTACCCTTCTAAATTTGTAAATGACATTTTAGATGAAGTGGTTGCAAAGAGGATGAATGGTTTTTTTACAGCCATTTTATCAAAAAATACAGAGATAGAAGTCTTGACATCCCCTTCTGGGCAAGAAATAGTCTGTAGTGGTGAAAATGATAGATCTACTGATAGAAGGAGTTTTGATTCTACACTCTGTTACATTACTACATTTAGTTTCCATTCTAATGATATTATATCTATTATTCAGAAGAATTGGGACTTTATTGTGAATAACCCTCTGTTGGCTAAAAAATTTGGTAGTAACCCCAAATTTGTTTTTAAGAGGAGTAAAAACCTGAAAGAACTGCTACAGATGAACAACACTTATACACGGTTTAATAAAAGGCCGGGGATGTTTCAATGTGGGTTTTGTAATAGATGTAACCTTGTTAAAGTCGGACAGACCTTCACCATAAGGGACAAGAAATACACTATAAGGAAGCCCTTTAATTGTAACAGTAAAGCAGTAGTGTATGTTGCACTTTGCAATTGCTGTCCGTCTTTCTATATAGGAAAGACGGATGCAGATTACGTGATCGCATTTACAACACGTTATATGCAATGAGGACAGAAAATTCTAACAATGCCCTCTAGACACCTGAATGATTTTCCAGGGCATAGCTTTTCTTTTATGGCTATAGATCAGATTATACCATCAATTAGGGGGGGACCATTTCCATTACTGTTAGAACTTAAGGAACTGGAGTGGCAATTTAGAACAGATGCCTTCCATGTTCCTGGTTTGAACGATAATTGTAATATTTTACCTGTTTTAAAACTTAAAAGTTATTTTAGTTAACTTTTTTGTTATGAATTAAGGTTGTCACTTTTAATACCTATATAGTTTTTATACTCTATTTAAGGGTAGGATTTTCCTACAGGTTGATACATCTTGCCTATTTACTTATGAATATATTATTTTATTTTTTAATATTTGATTGTTGTTAGGGTTACATTTTGTAATAATAATATATGTTTTTTGATAAGCAGGACTTTTGGTATATATTACTAATGTGATAAAAGAAACAAAAGATTTTTTATAATGTTTTTTAAATGGTTTTCCATGACATCACTTCCTTTTAGTATTTAAGCTTGCATTATTCATTTTGTCTTGTTTGATCTCTGAAGAAGCCAAGCTTTGTAGCAAGGCGAAAACGTTTAAAAATAAAATTAGCGTTCAGCATTTCGGACTTGCTTTTTTACTTGCTGGAGCAAGGTTGTGTGGCTTTTGTGTTTGACTTCTAATGGTACCTAGAAACTGTTTCCCATGATGAGTGTAACAAAATCTGATTCCATAAGCAATCCATTTGGAAATAGTTTGTTTAGAAATAGGTTTTCCAAGAGAAATGGAGGCAAAAGAAACAAACAATTGATTAGACTTTCTGAACTCTCTAGTCTTGTCCAGGTAAAATCGTAACTGTCTGTGTACATCCAATGAATGCAAAATCCTTTCCCCTTTATTTTGAGGATTAGGAAAGAAAGTAGGAAGGTGAATTGTCTGATTTAAAGCCACTTTCGAAATCACCTTAGGCATGAAAGTAGGATTGGTCCTCAAGGATACTCTGTCCTGATGGAAAATAAGGTATGGTTCCACAGCCATGAGAGCTTGCAACTCTGAGACCCTTCTGGCAGAAGTCAATGCTAATAAAAGAACAGTCTTCCAAGATAAAAACTTAATATCTGAAGATGCAGCAGGCTCAAAGGAGGCAAAGTAAGTTTTTCTAAAACATAATTAAGATCCCAGGCAGGAACAGGAGGGGTCCTGGGAGGTCGAAATTTTAGCCCCTCTCAAGAATTGTCTCACCAAAGGATGAGAAAACACAGGAGGATCAGAATTGAAATGAGCAGAAATAGCAGAAGCATGAATCTTAATGGAAGAAAAGGAAAGTCCTTTAGATAAAAGATCCGAAAGGTAAAGCAAAATAGAAGAGAGGTCAGGTACCAGAGGATCCGAGCCTCGGTCCTGCATCCAAATACAAAACCTCTTCCATTTAGAGGCATAGGATTTCCTAGTGCTAGGCCGTCTAGCTTCCAGAAGAACATCCAAAACTTGTTTGGGAAGACTAGAGGAAATCAAATTCCTTTGAAGAGCCAAGCTGCCAGGCAAAGGGTCTTGAGATTGGAATGTAGTAACTGACCCTGATGCTAGGACAGAAGAGAAGGGTTCAGAGGGAGAATCCAAGGAGGCTTCAAGAACAGGTGCTTTAAAGTTGGATACCAAAACTGTTGAGGCCAATTTGGAGCAATCAAGATGAGGAACTTGGGCTTGTCCTGTTTTATCTTCAGTAATACCCGAGGTAGTAGAGGAAGAGGAGGGAAGGCATATCCTGAAAGGCTTCTCCAGCTGAAGGACAGGGCATCCACTTTCCAAGCTGTTTTGTGGAAGGACCTGGTGCAAAAGCGAAGCAGTTGATGATTGAGATGGGATGCAAACAGATCTATCTGGGGACATCCCCAAACTGCAGTAATCCTGTTGAATAAGTTGGTGTCTAGCATCCATTCGTGAGGATCTGAAATGTTTCTGCTCAGGCTGTCTGCTAAGAGATTCTGTTCCCCTGGAATGAATTGAGCCTGGAGATGTAGATTCAAATTTAGAGCTGTGTCCCATAAAGCCATAGCTAGTCTGCAAAGGGGTGAATGAGAACCCCCCTGCTTGTTGATGTACCACATGACCGTGGTGTTGTCTGTGCGAATTAGCAGAGGCCCTGGTTGCAAAAGGTTCTTGAAGGCTAGAAGAGCATTTTGAACTGCCAACATTTCCTTCAGATTGATGTGCCAGTGAAGATGGTCCTTTGTCCAGGTTCCCTGCTGGCAATTGTCTAGAAAGTGTGCTCCCAAGCATAATCCGAGGCGTCCGTGGTTAGGATTTGAGTAGGTTGAGGTAGACGAAAAGGCTTTCCTTCGTTTAAAGCACATACCCTGGACCACCAGAGGAACTCCCTCTGGAGGCAGGGGATCAGAGGAATCAGAATATCCAGATCGTGGTAATGCTGTGACCATACACTTTTCAGATACCATTGAAGCTTTCTCATATGAAGCCTTGCGTTTGGAATCAACAGAATGCAGGAAGCCATGTAGCCCAGAGTCTGCAGGAATTTCCTTGCAGTGAGCAGTTGCCAAGGTGTTGAAAATAGAAGCCAGCTGTGTTTGTTTTTCTGGAGTGAGGAAGGCCCTTTGTAAGGTTGTATTTAAGAGGGCTCCCAAGAATACCATTTGTTGAGAAGGGATCAAATGTGACTTTTTTGTGTTCACTGAGAATCCCAGTAGGAGGAGAAGACATTGAACAAAGTCCAGATGTTGAAGTAGAAGATCTTTGCTGTCTGCCTGAATAAGGCAGTCATCCAAATAGGGGTAAATCTGGATCCCCTGAAGTCTGCAATAAGCCACTACTGGTGCCAGGCACTTGGTAAAGACTCTGGGGCCCAGTAGATAAACCAAAGGGCAGTACAGAGAATTGAAAGTGTCTCGAACCTGCCTTGAACCTGAGGAATTTCCTGCGTTCCTGCCTGATGGGAATGTGTAAGTAGGCTTCCTTTAAGTCCAATGTCACCATCCAGGCGTCCTGAGAGAGCATAGGAATTAGTTGCTGCAGAGTAAGCATCTTGAATTTTGGAATTTCCAAAAAGGTGTTTAACACAGAAAGGTCCAGAATAGGTCTCCATGAGTTTTGTTTTCTTGGAACCAGAAACAGTCTTGAATAAAAACCTTTTCCCATCTCTGAGAGTGGAACAGGCTCTATGGCTCTCATGGCCAGAAGAGCATCCACTTGATTTAAGGCCTCTGACCATTGATGTTTTGGCAGATCTGGCCAACCGTAAGCCCTTGGCAAAGTATGAAAGTGGAATTTGTAACCTTTTAAAATCACGTCCAATACCCATCTGTCCTGGGTAATATGAGTCCAATTTCTGTAAAAAAGTGACAGTTTTCCTCCGAGAGGGGCATCCAGGTGAAGGGGTCCTGTAGCCCAACCGAGAGAGTCATTGAGTTTGCTTTCTTTGAGATTGGGATCTGTCTTCTCCCCTTCTAGGTGAAGAAGCAGTCCATTGTCTAGATCTGTAAGAGGCCTGAACTTGACCACGACGTCTGGAGCGTCTATATCTTCCCCTTTGAGGCCTGTCAGACGTGGGAAAGGACCAATTTTTAGAGGGCCAATTCCTGGAAAATCTAGGAGGCTGAACTTGCAAGAAATCTTTTACAGTCTGCATAGATTTTGCCTTTTCTTCCATCTTTTTAATAACTTCCTCAGCCTTAGATCCAAAAAGAACATCATGTTGAACAGGGGCATCTAATAACTTAGCCTTAACCTGTTCAGGTAAACTTTGTTCACGAAGCCAGGCATGTCTCCTGATAACAGTACCAGAGGCTGCAGCCCTGCAAGAAGCATCCAAAGCATCAAAACCATAATGTAAACTATGTTTGTTCTCTTGTTCAGTAGCATGCAAGACATCCTGAAGTTCCTTATCCTCTGCACATGCAGGAAGGAAAGCAAGCTTTTGCTTTAAAACAGACAAAAGAAATTGCTGATACTTAAACATATGAAACTGGCAATTTAAAGCCCTTACAGACAGGGTAGCAGAAGTATATACCTTTTTTCCCCACCTGTCTAAAGCACAAGAATCCTTCTCAGAGGGAATAGGATTTTTAGAAGTAGCAACCTTAGCAGCCTTAGAGCCCTGAGAAATAGTTTCAGGATCCGCAGAAGGGTTCTTAAATAAGAATAAATGAGAGTCAGGAACCCTATAAAATCTATCAGGCTTAGAAGGAGCAGGAGGCATGGAATCAGGATTCAAATTAGCCTCAGAAAAGCATCATCTACAATGTCCAAAACAGGAGGGATAGCTAAAGGCCTATGCTGAGGAAGAAGAAGAAATTCTCTAAGCCTCTTCTTGGAAGCAGAATACTCCTGACCTTCCCAATGAAAATGTTCCCTCATCTCATGCAAGGTTTCCCCAAAAGAGAAATCTTCAGGCGGAGAGGCCGAGGGTAAGGAGTCCTCAGCATCCGAATCCTCATAAGGAGGAAAAGAATAGTCCTGATCTGAGGAAGAGACAGAAGATACAGAAGCCTGGTCAGAGGAATCCAGAGTAACATCCTGTCGAGGCCTTTTCTCAGGAGGGGGGTGAGAACCCCTAATCATTGTAAGCAAATCTTCAGTCATCTTTAATAATTGCTTCTGTGTCCTGGGAGTAGATTCAGAAGCAGCTTGAGCAGGAACTTTAGACTTAACAGGAGTCTTTGTCTTTGCCTTTGAAATAGTGATGCGAGTAGGCCTGAAAACCCCCTCAGAAGCCGGTACCTGCACAGCGGTTCCGGACCCATCTGAGGGAGCGACGTCCGAAGGTCCTGCAGCAGTTAAAATAGTAGGCCTTGATGGCTCCCCATGGGAGTCCGTATCGGCCATCGGTTCAGAAGTGGCGGACGACAGGGGCTGCAAAAACGCCTCACTAATGACAGCCGAACTGGATGCTGGCTCCAGCTGCAACGAGTCCTGTTTGGACCTCGGAGGCCTGTCTTTGTCTTTGCACTTCTTTTGAATTCCGGTAGTGTCCGACGACATTCTATAATTGAAGCGTCTGCCAAAATAATTTAGAGCCCAATTGTACCTGCGCTTGATAGTACGAGAGTTGAACCTGGCACAGAACCGACAACAAGAAACGTCGTGGTCAGGGCCTAAGCAAGGTAGACAGTAAGAGTGGAAATCTTTATGAGGTATTTGTTTCCCACACGTTATACAATTATTAACTTTTTCTGACATCGGAGGAACAAGAAAAAGATTCCAACGGGTACTTAGCTTTGAGAAGAGAAGTAAGAACTTCGGACCGACAACAACAAAATACGCTGTTCGAAAATCGCCAACCAACGACTTGCGAGCTGCTTTCCACCGCACGGCAAGAAAGACTGGAGAAGATGGCGTCGGCTGAGGGCTATGTACCAGAGCGTACTGACGTCAGGGTACTAGCTTGTACAGCCGACGCCGGACCCAGACTTTGGGATTCTGGCCGACCTCGGGCTGCCTGCCGGCAGGAGCACCCTACAGTTATGACTGCAACAGTGAAACACGAAGAACATCTGAAGGTTTTGTAAGCCTGCCCTGAAGCGAAGGAATTTCCTGCAGGATTCCCTTATGGGAATGTGGAGGTAGGCATCTTTTAGATCTAGGGTAACTAACCACGCATTTTTTTTGTCAGCATAGGCAGCAGCTGCTGCAAAGTTAGAAATTTGGAGTTGGGGACCACCAGGAAGGTGTTCAGAATTGATAAATCCTGGATGGGGTGCCAAGTGCCCTCTTTTCTGGGAACAAGGAATAGTCTGGAGTAAAAGCCTTGGCCTGTTTGATCTGTGGGGACAAGTTCTACTGCCCCTTGGGAAATGAGAGTTTGGACTTGTTTCAATGCCTCTGCCACTGATATGAAGGTAAGTCTTGGTACCCTCTTGGAATTGGGAGTTCGGTGAAGGAGAATTTGTACCCCTGAAAAATAATCTTTAAGACCCACTGGTCCTTTGTTACAGAAAACCAATTTTCTTTGCAGAGGGAGTCTTCCTCCTAGTTTTTGGTGAGTGAAAAGAGGGCAGAGGGGGAGTCAATGGGACTTTCTGCCATAGAGGGATGGCTTAGAACTCCCTGTCTTTGGAGTGGAAGGGGACCACTGTTTGTTTCTCTGCTGTCTCTAGGATATGAGTCTGGGTGGTCTTTCCCTGTGGGGTTTGCCTTGCCACTGTCTGCTAGGTGCAGGAAAGGACCGGTGTTTTGAGGAAAAATTCCTGCTGAACCTAGGAGGTTGTACCTGAAAGAAGTATTTTACTGTTTGCATACATTTTGCTTTGTCTTCCATCTTTTTAAGTTTTTACTCCAAATAAGCTGTCCTTATCCAAGGGTGCATCAAGTAACTTAGATATGACATGATCAGGGAGAGGTTGTTCCTTCAACCATGCATGTCGCCTAATGACTGATCCTGACACTACTGCCCTGCTTGAGGCTTCTAGGGCTTCATATCCACAGTGTAATGAGTGTTTAGCCACTTGACAAGTAGAATGCAGTAAATCTGCTAACTCTTTCAAATTGGTACAGTCAGGAAAGGTTGAAATCTTTTGCTTTAATAGTTCCAAAGTGTGTTGTTGATATTTTAACATGTGGAACTGACAGCTGAGTGCTCTGATAGCTAAGGTTGCAGAGTTGCATACTTTTTTACCCCATCTGTCCAGAGTTCTGCAGTCTTTGTCAGAGGGAGTAAGATTCTTTGCAGAACTAGCTTTAGCTCCTTTTGGTCCCTGTGTAATGAGCTCTGGGTCTGCAGCAGGATTTCTGTACAGGTATTTGTGAGAATCTGGAACTCTGTAATACCTGTCAGTTTTTTTGGGAGCAGGTGGGAGGGTGCCAGGAGCTAAACTGGATTCATGGAAGACATCATCAACCACCTCTAAGATTGGAGGGATGGCCAAGGATCTGTGATGGGGCAGGTCTAGAAACTCTGAGTCTTTTCTTAGACCGAGGGAAGTCTTGGGATTCCCAGTGGAAATGTTCCCTGAGGGGTGTGAAGCGTTTCCCCAAAGGAAAGATCTTATGGAGGGGAGGCAGAAGGAATGGATTCTTCTGCATCTGAATCCTCATAAGCAGTCAGAGGTAGTTGTCCCTCTTCAAAATCTGAATAATCAGACTCCTCAGAATCCTGTTCTGTCAGTGTTTCAGGAGAAACATCTCTTTTCCTTTTAGAAGTGGCCTGATTACCCCTGATAAGGGTGATAATGTCCTCAGCCACTTTAAGCATTTGAGTTTGGGGTGGTGGAGCAGGAGTAAAATGGTGGCTAGAGGTGGTTTTCTTAGGAGTGGCCTTGCCTCTGGGCCTAAGAGTATCCATCGGTCTGAGAGCAACAGTAGTCGGAGGAGAAGACGTCAGTTTTTATCTAGAACCGGTAGTGCGGAAGACCTTCTCAGAAGCTGGTGCCTGCATCACGGCTCCAGACCCAACCATGGCAGAGACAACCAAAGGTTCAGAAGATGAAGAAAATTTCTGCGGCATACCGGACTCCGCAAGAGTCTCAGTAGAGGCTTGCGAAGGTACCAAACAAGGCATCAGGGGCTGCTAACGTGCCTCACTGAATTCCGAAGAACTGACTACCTGCTTAGCAGTAGAGTCGTCGGAAGGCTTAGCCTTGTGTGAACTGTCTCTATCTTTATCCTTATGTTTTCTTGGAATGTCTACGGATTGTTGGCCGACAGACGCCATTTTGGAATGCGAAGATGGAAGACGAAAATGCCTGGCTACAATAAGAGCTCTATGACAACTGGATCTCACATTAAAGAGGGCACAGAACCAGCAATGGGGGATGTTGTGGTCTGGGCCTAAACAAGTGACGCAGTATGAATGGAAGTCTCTGTGTGGTATTTGCTTTCGGCGAGAGAATTGTTAACTTTTTCGGACATCGGTTAGTGCAAGAGAAAAGGATCCCCAATGGGGTACTTAGCTTTAGACATTTTCAGCTGTAATTCAAACTCTGATAGCAACAGACCGGCACACTTGTGAACTGCTTCGGCTACGTGCTCCACGGCAAGAAAGACTAATGTAATGGCGTCGGCTGCCTTCCTTTATAGCACTGACGACATGAAGTCAGACAGCAAGTGATAGCAGCCAACGCAGAAAAACATTGACTCTGGTATTCTGGCCGGCCGAGGGCTACCACAGCAGAGATAACCTACAGGTGATGACTGCAACAGTGAAACAAGAAGAACATCTGGCAATGTGATCCAGACACCAAAACCTTAAGAAATGACTGATGTTTGCAGGAATAGGGATGTGATACGTATTTTTTAAATCAACTATTACCAAGAATCTTGAAGAAAGAATAAGAGGTAACAGGTTCTGAAATGACATCATTTTGAATTTGGGCATTATCACAAAAAGGTTTAAAAAACAAAGATCCAGAACTTGTCCCAAACATTTTTTTCTTTGGCACCAAAAACATCCTTGAATACACACCTTTTTCAACCCGGGAAGGAGGAGTTCATTCTATCACTCTCTGGGATAGTATGCACCAAAGTATAATAGGAAATAAGAGAGTCTGGTCTGGTCTGGTGGATGAGGAATTACGACCTGAAAAGGAAGGATTTTCTCCCACTGCCATCTGTAACCTTGCTGAAGGATCTTCAGAACCAATTTGTTTCAAAGTACCTGTTATCAAAGGAAAAACTAGAGATTCAAACTTTCTAGAAGGGAAGAATAGACTCCCAAGGTGTACGTGCATATTTTTTTTGGGGGGGGTGGCAATGACAAGGTCCCTTAAATAGTCATTCTGGCTTGTTGGACTGTAACGTTTTTAACACGGTAAAAAGCACTTTAAAACACTTTGCCAGCCCAAAAAGTAAAATAACAGTTTCTCCACAGAAAAATGTTTTTCAATTACTACTTTTAAACTTAAACGAAAAAAAATAGCACCCCCATTTAAAAGTATAGTCAAGTCTCATGACTGTCCTTTAAAACATACACTCCTAGCTTAAAAACAACGTTCCTAATCATGAAAGTACAATAAAGTGAAAGTTTTTTCCCAACGGGAACTTACCTGCCTAACAAAGGAACCGCACTAGCCAACAGTCTATCCTTGAAAACCTGCAGGGGAGCATACTCTTTGGCACCAGGAAAGCTCTGAAGGTGCTCAAAACTGTCTGTTTAGTCCGCTCAAATCTGGGCATGTTGGAGATGCCCTAAAGCTTTGTAAGCTGGCCAGCTGTTCCATCCTTGACCAGATATAACGCATACAGTTTGCAGCAGGGGTCAACATGATGAACATTCTGTAACACTATGGAGCTGTCAAGTACACAGCTGAATGCACTGTAGAGGAACATGAAAGAATACAGTTCACACTGATATGAGACTCACAATGACATGACCAATGACTGTTTTCCTAAAAGTGTAAAGGGCATGAAAAGAAAACCTTACTTCTCCTTGCAGACATGTGACAAGGGACAGTAAAAAAGAGCTGACACAATTCCATCAAAGAGAGAGAGAGAGAGAACACATGACAAGACCCTTTGGACCATAGCTAGTCTTAGGAAAAGGCCAACTAGACGTCCACCTAGGGTGCCACTCTAGCAGGAGCGTTTCCAGTATTTGCTTATTTTTTGTAGTAAAGAAATGGTTTCATTAAAATATGTTCAATGAATACAGGAAAAAACTGAACAGTAAGACAAACTGTGAGAAAAAGGAAGAAAAAAGTAATCTGGATGTTGGAGGTAGACCAGGATGGGGCACCAGGTGATGTGGGGGTGCTGTGGAGCCCTCTGCCTAGGGCACCAGTTGACCAAAGGCTGGACCTGTTTTGGCTATCTACTTCAAGTGGCCTCATTTTGTAAATATTTTTAGTTTAGGATCATAAAACAGACTATGCTTGTATTACAAATGCAATGCTGCTTTGTTTTAGCACACAGTGTGCCATCTCCTCTCCTGTTAACAGCTATGTACTTAAAAAAATATATACAGTACGACAAATGTCTTACAGACATATGTGCATTCCATCTAATAACACTGAGTATCTGAGTATCCTCTACTGATATGTTTCAGTTAGTTTGCTGCAGAGCAAGTATATCACATAAAGAAAAAGCTTGCGATAAACATTTCACTCTCACTTTATTCAGAATGCACTATTCTAGTTAAGCAAATACAGTAACTTCATTGTTGTTTTTCACACTTTTTCAAACTAGTTTTACATCTGTATTTGAAGTAGCTTAGGATCAGTTTTTGCCATTATAAATTCACCACCACGTCAGACATTTTATATTCTTTTAACTTGCGTTCAACACACAAGTCAAGGCATTTTTGCTCCAGTCAGACCTTCATAATACATGCAGCTTACACAAAAATAAAGATGGAAGCATATGCTTTCAGATACCAGCAACGTTTTATTCTATTATACTATTACTGTATATTTTAACATAATTTCATTCTTTCACATCTGCAAAACTCACTATTTGCTTTTTTTACCAAAGTCAAACTGGATCTTATGTCCCTTATGGAGAGAGGTAACTTACAAATGCCTGGCCCTCAACATCCTCTTTGGATATAGGACAGCATTATTCTTTCAGGAAAACCCTGCTAGGCTTAGAAACACCCCCTGGATCATTAGCCTAGTAACAACCTATGAATCTATAAGATATTTGAATGACCACAGTTGCAACAACATAAGCTATATGGGTGACTTCCTGCACAGGATAGAACAGCTGTCCAACTGTCAAAGTATCAAAGCACCTTCCTAGCGTCCAAACAGTCAGCTAGCTCAAGCTGAGCTGACTAAATGTCAGGTTTGGGCACCGAGACTCTTACAGATTTCATGTCAACAAAGAGAGGAGGCTAAAGCCCTGACAGGGCAATGCTAGGAAAATTAAAAAAATACATGTCCACTCCCTGACAAAAACATTATTCCAAAAATAAGGAGGGGGTGGAGGGAGGGAGTGGCTACTGGAGAAGTGATCTTTTGAGCATCTACTGTTATGGTAAGTTTACTTACTTAACTGTACTATGTTCATCATTATGATTATTGCTGCAGTAGCCTAAGCTACATGGGTAGCCTGCCATATCTTAGAATGACTGGGAGGAAGGATGAAGGTCCAGGAATACCTTGGAGGATAGTCCTAGCAAATCTTGTCCTGCACTAGGTCTGCACTAATTTGTCAAACTAATTCCAGCTAAAGGCCGTTCATCAAACAAAAAAAACAGCAAACAGCCATTCATCGAACGTTCACTTCAGCAAACATTCTTCTGAGGAACGGGAATTACTTGTCCCGCACATCGACAGTAACACAAACTACATTATATCAAACCCACCAAGGTGAGGTGGCTATGCCACCCCCCTTATATATACCAGCTCCGATATCACACTACAGTAGGGAAAAGGGCAAATTTTCTAATGCTGGCCAACTCCTCGCCTTTAGAAAAACAAAGAGTTAGTTGGCCAACATTAGGAAATTTGCCCTTTTCCCCACTGAAGGGGTAAGTTATGAAGTGACAACATTTTAACTTGTGCACTATTACAAAAGTACAGTTTTGTACCCAACATAAATGTAGATGTTCGAGTGTCTACACTGCTGCAGTCATTACACTTGGGTTATCCTGCCGTCAGGTGGTCCCTCAGTCGGCCAGAGTTCCAAAGTCTTGGTCTGGTGTCGGTTGCCGTCGCCTCTTCCCTGACGTCAGTGCGCCAGGGGTATACAAGATGCAGCAGATGCCATTTTCTTCACTTTTTCTTGCCCCAGATGTCAGGTGCCCCCAAATAGGTAGGCAATGCAAACTGCTAATAAAACATACATAAAAAATGCAATCAAAAACTTCCAGTTACCAGCAAATACACCACATAGGTAGTGAAGGGTAGAAGGCATAGGGAAGTACCAGCAAGGAAGAGGGGAAGGAGGGAGGTAACCTGGACTGCAGCAGTGTATACACTCGAACATCTACATTTATGGTAGGTACAAAACTGTACAAGTTCATCGTGTTACACTGCTGCAGTCATTACACTTGGGCAGAATCCCAAAGCTGAGGTTGGGTGGCTGGTTCTATAAGGCATTAGGGGTGGCTATAAGGCCCTGCAGCACTGCAATGGCAAAGCCAGCTCTGGATTTAGAGTAAAGAGGCAGGTGGTGATGCTTGGTAAAGGTATGCACAGAGCTCCAAGTTGCAGCTACCAAAATGCCCTTGGTAGGTACTCCTCTGAGGTAGGCAGTTGAAGTGGCTGTAGCCCTGGTGGAATGAGACCTAATGTTGCTAGGTATAGTTTTTCCCATGTTGTAAATAGCAAAAACGTATACAGTGCCCTATCCATTTTGAAATGGTCTGTTTTGAAATAGCTTTTCCCTGCACTCCTGCAGCATATGCTACAAACAATTGCTCAGTTTTCCTGAAAGCTTTCGTTTTGTCCAAGTAGAAGCGTAACTGTGTGTATGTCCAAGGAGTGTAGAAATCTCTCCCCTTTATTCTGGGGATTTGGATAAAATGTTGGCAAATGAATGGTCTGGTTCAGAGCCACACTTGAAACCACCTTTAGCATAAAAGTAGGGTTTGTTCTTAAAGACACCCTGTCTTGGTGAAAAATGATGAAGAGTTCCACTGCCATTAGTGCCTGTAATTCTGAAACTCTTCATGCTGAGGTTATTGCCAGAAGCAGAGCAGTTTTCCATGAGACATATTTTAATTCTGCTGAAATGGCTGGCTCAAAACGAGGTAAAGTTAATTTCTCCAAGACAAAGTTTAGGTCCCAAGTTGGAGTTGGTGCTCTACGGGTGGTCTTATGTTTTTGGCCTTTCTGAGGGATTGTTTTAGCAAAGGATAAGAGAAAATTGGCGGGTCTGTGCTGTAATGAGCAGAGCTGGCCAAGGCGTGGATCTTAATGGATGAAAAGGATAGGCCTTTGTCCAGCATCTCAGTTAAATATTGTAATATCGGAGGAATATTTGGGACAAGAGGGTCAAGGCTGTGTGCCTGGTTCCAGGCACAGAATATCTTCCATTTATCCGAATAGGCTTTCCTGGTGCTAGGCCTCCTGGCCTCCAAAATGACATCCATAACAGCTTTAGAGAGAGGTGTTGTTTGCTTGACTAAGGATTTATGCCATGCAGCCAGGTTTAAAGTTTTGAGCTGGCTGTGAAGTATCTGATTGTTTTGCTGAGTCAGAAGATGTGGAATTTGAGGCAGTATCCATGGTGGACCTTGTGCTAAGTTCTTTAAGATTGGGTACCAGTGCTGGCGTGGCCAGTCTGGGGCAATCAGGATCATTTTTGGCTTTTCTTGTCTGGCTTTTAGGAGTACCTTTGAAAGGCGAGGCAGTGTTGGGAAGACATATACTTGAAGGGTTTTCCAGCTGAATGAGAGGGCATCCACTTTCCATGCTTGTGGGTGGTAAGTCCTTGTGCAAAATTTCTGTAGCTGGCAATTCATTGGGGAGACAAACAGATCTATATCCGGGCTCCACCATTTTTGTGCTATCATGCTGAATATTTGTGGATTTAATTTCCACTCGTGCGGATCCATGATGTTTCTGCTTAAGTCGTCTGCCAGAGTGTTTTTCTCTCCTGGCAGGAATTGTGCTTGCAGATGAACTTGAAAGGTTAGAGCTGTGTTCCACAAGGTCATGGCTTGTCTGCAGAGGGGATATGAGTGAGTGCCCCCTTGCTTGTTTATGTACCACATAACTGTGGTGTTGTCTGTCTTTAATAGTAGTTGTCCTGGATGCAGAAGGTCCTTGAAGGCTATAAGGGCATTTTGTACAGCTAGCATCTCTTTTTGATTGATGTGAAGATGCCTTTGTTCTGTGGCCCACTTGCCCTGAATACATTTTCCTGCCATGTGTGCTTCCCAGGCGTAATCCGAAGCATTTGTTGTCAGTGTTTGCCTGGCTGTGGGTTGAGTGAAAGGCTGTCCCTTGTTGAGGTGACAGGCTTGTGCCCACCATCGAAACTCCAGTTGAAGGCAAGGGATAAGTGGTATTAATGTTTTCAAACTGTGACAGTGCTGAGACCAGACACTCTTTAGGTACCATTGTAGTTTCCTCATATGCAGTCTGGCATATGGTATTAGTAGTATGCAAGATGCCATGAACCCCAAGGCCTGCAGAATTTTTCTTGCAGGGAGTTGGGTTTCTGTTGCCATCAATTGAAAATATTGAGTCAGTTGTCTTTGCTTGTTTGGCGTGAGATAAGCCATCTGGGCCGTTGTATTTAAGCTGGCACCCAGGAATATTATCTCTTTTGAGGGCACTAGTTTTGACTTCTTTTCGTTTACTGTGTACCCTAGGCAAATTAGCAATCTTTTTACAAATGCCACATGCTTTAGAAGAATGTCTTTGCTCTCTGCTTGAATAAGGCAGTCGTCCAAGTATGGGTAAATTTGAATTCCTTTTTGTCTACAAAATGCAATTACTGGTGCCAGGCATTTTGTAAAGACCCTGGGCGCAGTAGATAAGCCAAAGGGCAGTGCAGAGAATTGGTAATGCATTGAACCAGCTAAGAATCTGAGGTATTTTCTGCAATTTTGTCTGATAGGGACATGCAGGTATGCCTCCTTGAGGTCCAAAGTAACGAGCCAAGCTTTCTTGACCAGCACGGGAAGAAGCTGCTGTAGTGTCAACATTTTGAATTTTGGAACATCCAGGTAAGTATTTAGAGAAGAAAGATCCAGAATGGGCCTCCAGGCTTTGTCCTTTCTGGGAACCAGAAAGAGTCTTGAGTAAAATTCCTTGTCCTTAATCCTGTGTTGGTACCTTTTGAATAGCTCATGTCCATGAGTGCTGTAATTTGTCTTTGAGCCTCTGCTCATTGATTTGGTGGCAGGTTTGGCATTCCTTTTAACCTTGGCAGACTGTGAAAGTGGAACCTGTAACCTTGAGATGCAATATTGAAAACCCATTGGTCTGTTGTGATCATATGCCAATTGTGAGAGAAAAGTGCTAGTTTTCCCCCCAAGGGGGCTGCCAAGAGAGAGAAGTGCTTGGCAGTTGTAGTGGGAAGTCATTGGGGCTGTTTTCTATAAGCTTGAGGCCTGTCTTCCCCTCCTTTCTGGGTTAAAGCACCCCATTGTCGAGGCCTGTAAGAACCTTGTGGCTGACCTCTGCCTCTTGGACGTCTGTATTTGCCCCTTTGAGGTCTGTCTAACTGGAAAGGACCAATTTTTTTTGGCCAATTTCTGCTAAATCGAGGAGGATGAACCTGTAAGAAATCCTTCACCGTTTGCATAGATTTTGCCTTATCCTCCATTTTCTTTAATACCTCTTCTGCCTTAACTCCAAATAAAACATCCTGCTGCAAAGGTGCATCCAGTAACTTTGCTTTAACATGATCTGGTAAAGTCTGCTCTTTTAACCAAGCATGTCTGCGAATGACAGACCCTGTAACTGCTGCTCTGCAGGAGGCCTCTAGTGAATCAAAACCACATTGCAAAGTATGTTTACCCACTTGTTCAGCTGCATGCAATAAATCCTGCATTTCCTTATAGTCAGGAAGATCCGAGTTTGGAAGCATTTTTTGTTTTAATTGAAACATCAAATATTGCTGATATTTAAGCATGTGAAACTGGCAATTTAAAGCCCTCATTGCCAAAGTTGCAAATGTATATACTTTCTTACCCCATCTGTCTAATGCCCTGGAATCTCTGTCAGTGGGAACTGGATTTTTAGCTGTAGAGGCCTTTACCCCTTTGGGACCCTGAGAAATAGTTTCAGGGTCAGCAACAGGGCTTTTATAAAGAAATTTGTGAGAGTCAGGGACTCTGTAGTATCTGTCTGGTTTAACTGGAGCAGGAGGTAAAGAATCAGGATTTAAACTGGATTCAGAGTACACATCGTCCATAATATCTAACACTGGCAGAACAGCAAGGGGTCTGTGTTGAGGTAATAAAAGGAAATCTCTGAGCCTTTTCTTGAATTCTGAGTAATCCTGGCCCTCCCAATGGAAATGCTCCCTCATGGTATGTAAAGTTTCCCCAAAGGAGTAGTTCTCTGGAGGACAGGCTGAAGGGATTGATTCTTCAGCAACAGAATCCTCATAAGGGGGTAAAGCATATCCCTGGTCTGAGGAGGAATCCGAAGAAATGGACACCTGGTCGGATGAGTCATAGTCTGCATCCTGTCTAGGCCTTTTATCAGGAGGGGGATGGGAACCCCTGATCAGAGTAATTAAGTCTTCGGCCATTTTTAACATTTGTTTCTTAGGCATGGAGGCCTGTGCTGGGGAATGCTGAACTTGCTTCTTTGTTTTTAAAGGTGTTTTAGCCTTTGCAGAAGATTTGATGGATAGTTGAGTAGGTCTGAATACACCCTCTGAAGCCGAGGGCTGTTCTGCTGCCCCGGATCCCTCTGAAGGGTTAGTCTCAGTAGGGCCTAAATCTAGAGCATCTGAAAGCCCAGCTATCTCCATGTGGGAGTCGGAGGCAGCCTGTGGTTCTAAAGATGCAGTCGTCAGGGGCTGCGTAGGCGCCTCACTGAAAACCGGAGAACCGGCGACCAGCCTAGTAGAGGCTTCGTCATCAGGTTTGGGCCTCGGATGCCTGTCCTTGTCTTTGCGCTTTTTGTGTATCCCGGTCGTCGGTTGTTCTGACGGCATGGTATAATGAAATTTTCTACCAAAATAATGTCGGGCAAAATCAAACAGACGTTTAATAGTGCGCTTGTTAAACCTAGCACAAAACCGACAACCAGTGACTTTGTGGTCTGGGCCTAGGCATGGGATACAATAAGAATGAAAATCCTTATGAGGTATTTGCTTCCCACAAGAAATACAATTATTAACTTTTACTGACATCAGTCTGAGGCAAGAAAAAGTTTCCCCAACGGGGTACTTAGCTTTATAGAAGACTTCGGTTCCGAAATTCGAATTGAAAATCTCAGGAGTCGGCCGACCGGCACTTGCAAACTGCTTTTGCTTCGGGCACCGCGCGGCAAGAAAGACTGAAGAAAATGGCGTTGGCTGCATCTTATATACCCCTGGCGCACTGACGTCAGGGAAGAGGCAACAGCAACCGACGCTGGACCAAGACTTTGGAACTCTGGCTGACTGAGGGACCGCCTGACGGCAGGATAACCCAAGTGCAATGACTGCAGCAGTGTAACACGATGAACATCTGGTTTAGGGAGAAAATATCCAGAACTGGTCTTAAAAATTTTTCTTTCTTTGGTGCCAGAAACATTCTTGAATAAATCCTACCCCTAGAAGAGGAGGACGAGGAGCAGCTTATATTACCCTTTGATACAGGGGGAGTGAAGAGTTTGGTCTGGCAGATGAGCAGAAATCCCCTGGAAAGGAGGAAGAGCTTACCACTGCCTCAGTAACCTTGATGAATCATATTCAAGACCCATCTGTCTGAAACAATCTGTTGTCAAAAACAGAAATGGAGGTTCAGACTTTCTGGGATGATTAAGAGACTACCAAGGTCCCTCATATAATCATTCTGACTTATTTGACTGTCCTGCTCTTGGGGGGAGGGGGAGTATTGATTTCTTTTTGACCCCCCCCCCCCCCGCTACTGCTTTTTAAACATTTGCTTACCAGCATTTAGAGGAACTGTTTATTTTGCTTTTTTTACTAGACATAAAAAAAGAGTGAAGAATCCCTTGGAAAACTAAGAATGAAGGCTCAACAATCTGACAGATTCCTTAAATTAGCTTTCCTCTTTCATCACACTTTTTGAGAACCTTTGCAACAGAAGGTGCAAAAACTAGTTCTTTATCCAAGTGAGAATTCAAAATTTAATTTTTGACATACTCTGGGAGGTTCTGTGAACACAGTCAGGCAAACCTCCTCAAAACATTTACAGTGGCAGTAGCTGTGGACTTAGCATCCACAGAGTCGCAGGCACATTTCACAGGTTCATAGGAGATGACTAGGCTAATTACTCAAGAGCCCTTACAAGCCTAGCCTATATCCAGATTTTGCCATATTTTTGATCCCCAAGGGCTAGAGAGGATGGCTTAGGTTTGTACCTATGCCTTTGAGTATTTTACAGACTGCACCTGTCCATAAGGGACATGAGCCCACCCCAGGAGTGAATTTACAATTCCCCATCTATTGATCCAAACTGTGTTTGAAGAGGGTCAGGGAAGGGCTCTGCTTTATGTGAATACGAAGCCTGTTCTACAGAAGGGGTAATCTTAGACACATCTGTCTCTCTTAGCATGTCTTGTTCATGTCACAGAGCAGGTTTAGATCCTTGGCTCAGGTAATCCTCATGCACTTTGTCTTGCAAATGTGTAACATTTCCATCAGGGCTGGATTTGAGAGTACCTTATAGGTTAGGCAGAAACCGTTAAGGAAAAAGAAGTTATGTACCTACCATAATGTTCCATGTTAGTTATCTTCATCTCGCCTTCTTTCTTGCTTGTTGGGCTCGGAGCCGACCCTCTGCTCCGACTTGGCCATCTCCTATAGCTCGAGAGCTGTTTACTGGCTCGAGGCTACCCCTTATCCCATGATGCCTAGCGCTAGCTACCCAGATCTCGTTTGTAATAGCTAACCCCAGACATATCAAGAATAACGTGACCAAACTAATAGGTTGGGCATATCTGTTATACTCTTTAAATCAGTAGAGGAAGCAAACCAGAAAAACTCAGCTGATGAAATCTAAATTCCTCTCGGTCCAATAGGACAGGGGGATGGAGGGGGGACGCAAGAAAGAACGGGAGATGAAGACAACTAACATGGAACGTTATGGTAGGTACATAACTTCTTTATGTTAAGTTGTCTATCTCGCCTTCTTTTCTTGCTTTTTGGGACAGCGTCCCTAGCACCTATAATCCTGGGTGGCTCATTGGAACAGACTCTTCAGAACAGTGGAACCAAAGTTAGCTCTATTCCTGGGGGTCATGTCTAACTTGTAATGGAAATAAAGGTATGAGGATTTGCCCATGTGGCTGCAGCACAGAGTCCATGGGTAATCTAGATTGGAAGGCTACAGAGGTAGCTAAAGCCCTAGTAGAATGTCCTTTCTGTTTGCCAGCCAATTCTTTGTTCCTTAGTTGATAAATGAAGGCAATAATGTGAGACAACCACCTAGACAGGGTCACTTTGGAAACTGAAAGTCCTTGTTTACCCTTAGCACAGGAAAGGAAGAGTTGGTCCGACTTCCTTACATCCTTAGTTCTGTGCAGATAAAAGCGCAATTGTCTATGCACATCCAAAAGGTGTAATTTGTATTCTGCCTTGTTGGTGTAGTTAGGGAAGAACACTGGAAGGTCTATGGATTGGGTTAGATAATTTTCTGAACATACCTTAGGAAGGAAGGATGGATTAGTTTGCAGTGCTACCCTATCCTTGTGAAAAATTAAGTATGGAGAATGAACGCTTAGTGCTTGAAGTTCTGATACACGTTTGGCTGAAGTAATAGCTACCAGAAAAAGAGCTTTCCAAGACAGAAACTTAAGGGAGCACGAAGCCGCAGGTTCAAAAGGGGGCTTAATCAAGGAGGTTAATACTAAATTAAGGTCCCAAGGAGGAGGGGGAATCTCTCACTGGGGGCCTAAGGAGATTAGTCCCTCTAAGAAAGGCTTTACACAGCTTATGAGACATGATATTTAGATTAGCAAAGCCAATATGATAGTTAGAAATGGCTGCTAGTTGAACTCTGATTGTGGCAGAAGCGGATCCAGAATGAAAAATCTCAGTTAGGAATTCTAAGATCTCGTGAACTGGGGCTGAAAAGGGATCTATGCTCCTAGCCTCTGCCCAATAAGAGAAACGTTTCCATTTACTAGCATATGTTTTCCTAGTAGCTGATTTGTGAGAGGATATAATAATATCACGCACAGCTGGGGAAATGCTGGGGAGCCTGGCTAGGGTTGGAATTGGATCAACCAAGCTGTGAGCTGGAGGGTCTGGAGGGATCGATGCAGCTCTCCTGATTGATGAATCAGGAGGTCTGGAATAGGATCCAGGATCCAGGGCTGCTCAAGGAGATAACAGTGCAGGAATGGAAACCAAATCTGTCGAGGCCAGTAAGGAGCAATGAGGATCATTTTGCAGCCTAACAAAGTCGCTTTCTGTATAAGTTTGGATATAAGAGGAAAGGGCGGGAAGGCATAAAGAAGTCCCTGAGGCCAATCGTGGACTACAGCATCTCTGGGAGGATGACCGGGAAGCAGTAGAAGGGAGAAGTAGTTGTTGCACTTGGTGTTGAGGGGGGTTGCAAACAGATCGCAGCAAGGCTGTCCCCACTTGCGGAAGATGAGATCTGCAACTACCTGATTCAGAGACCACTTGTGAGGCATGAGAATAGCTCTGCTGAGCCTGTCTGCTATGATGTTGGATTTATCAAAAGTGCCAAAGTACTGCAAGCAGACAATCCAAAAGGAAAAACCACTTTAATGACAAAACACAGCAGAGCTTTCGGACATAATCTTCTTCAATACTACAAACTTATAAAATTTCTTTCATCTTATATACAGGCCCAAAGTAGTCATGTGGTTAGCAGCCCAAAAATCACATGACCATAAGTATCACTCAATAAGGCAAAGTTAAAACAACACAGATAGCAATGATTCTATAGTACATAACAAAAATTTAAATAATTTAAAATTCAGCTTGCTAATATGATTAATAATCAAAGTTACACATAAAATTCATATTATAAAATTCATATTGTAGAAACAATATACATAATTATAAATTCAATCTACTGAGCTTAACCAAAATTGGTTTAAGGCTCAGCATACTGTTCAAGCCAGGAGAACGGTCACCAGCAAACCTTAAAATCCACTCATATTCTTTAATTTCTAAGAAGTTATTTATATCACCACCTCTTGGGGAGGGGAAAACAATGTCAATAACCCTGAATTTAAAAACATGATCTTGTCCACAATCGAACATATGCTTATATAAAGCATTTGTTTTGACACATCTTCTAATTTCAGACTTATGCTCTGTAATCCTCTCTTTCAACCTACGAAAGTGGTTTTGCCTACATAAAAGATTTGCATAACACACAGGTAGCCAAATACACTATATGTGTTGTGTGACAAGTAGCTGAAACATAAAATTTAAAAGTTTTCCTGTTACTGGATGAACAAAAGGTCACTCCTGTGTCAAAATATCTCCACAGCATGAACAATTGTGGCATTTACATGTACCATACTTAGAGGAAAGCTTTCACAATGTTGGTAGAAAAATCCTTATAACATAATGAATTTTTTTAAAGTTCTCATGTTCCTATAGGCAAATAAAGGTCCATCACCCAATAAGGCCTTTAGTTCATTTGAAGCCATTAGTATCAACCAGTTCTTAAATATTATTTGCTTTATGGATGGTGTTGTAAGACTATATGCAGTTACATATCTAGTCACGCCCATACGCACATTCGCACTATTCATAGGTAAGGCATCTGACTCCAGTGGGTCAGATAGGAAGGTAGGAGCAAACTTAGTCTTCCTCTCCTGCATCACCTTATCTTTCTCCACAGAGAGTAGGACATTATCATATCCACTAGCAGAAAAATCCGCTAACATATCCTTTAATTGTAACTCAAAACAGCAGTCATCAGTGTTAAGCCTACTCAACCTTCCTAACTGGGACCTCACAATACCTTTAAAGATGTGTGGTGCATGCATGCTATGAAAGTGGGTGTATCTACCAGCACACACATCCTTTCTATGTGACTTAGTATTCATATGTCCATCCTTAAATATAACTTCTACATCCAAAAACACAATTTCAGTCTTGGAACAGCTCATTTTAAACTTTAGAAAGGAAGAAGCTCTATTCAAATAGTCCAAAAACATATTCAATATGTCCAAGCTGCCCTTCCAAAGTAGGAAACAATCGTCTACAAAACGTTGGAAAAATCTAATATGTTGTCTATAAGGGTTTAGATCACTCAAAATATGCTTACTTTCCCACTGGTAGAGCACTAGGTTAGCATAGGTGTTGGCTATGGAAGTACCCATAGCCACACCAGTGAGCTGAAGAATGCGTAAGTTCATTAAAGAGGAAAACATTATTCTTTAAAACCACATCTAGAAGGCTACACCACGTTTCTATTTTACCATAATCAGGGTTTGGACATGAAGTCAAAAAATCTCTCAAAAGGTCAATCCCATCATCATTCGGTATGACCGTGAAAAGAGAGACAATGTCCAGAGTTACCAAATAATACTCATTATTCATCATTTGTTCCTTCTCAGTGTCATAGCTTACTCGTAACTTCTGTAAAATATCAAATGTGTCACGAGAACTGAATCACAATTATTCAAAAAGGTTGTAACTGACCATGTAAATAAACTGACAGGGGTTCGGTCACCCAACCTGCTCCTGAGACAATGGGTCTCATAGGTGGATCCATGATTGACTTATGGATCTTGGGTATTCCATATAGGCGGGGTGTCACAGGACAAGGAACTGTTAAATAATTAAATAAATCAAGATCTATCTGACCCTGCAGCTGTAAGTCATAGATGACCATATTAACATACGATATACATTTTTTTACATCCATGCCAGTATTGCGTTTAAAAGCAGTAGTATCCTCCAGCAAACAGGACATAGTATCTAAGTATTTGTCACGTTCCATGAGCACCACTACCCCTCCCTTATCAGCTTGTTTAATTATTATTTCTTTACAGGAGCACAGATCTTTAAATGCTTTAAACTCATCCAGTGTCAAGTTGTACTCATTCCTTTTACTCTTATTACTACTATCATACAATTGCCTAATTTGTACTTCACACAAATCATGAAAAGCCTTCACTATTGGTACAGCAATAGGTATAAAAGTACTGAGGCGCTTAAAGCCTCTTTTTACTACAGATGATTGACCAAACAATAACTTTAAGTTTAACATTCTGGTGAATTTTTTCAAGTCAGTTAGTGCAGACACCAGGTCATTTCCACCTGAAGGAATAAAGTTAAGCCCTTTGAAAGTACTGATATATGGGCTTCTTGTAGCTGGAACGTTGATAAATTCAACGCTTTAATTATTTTCGCCCATCTTGGCTGTGCCTAAAGGGCTGTTGAGCTTCCTTTATTAGATGCCTCTGAGCGCACAACTGGGGAATTCCTCTGCGTCGCCGGTCGCTCTTTCACGGTTTCAGATCGCCCAGTGAAAACGCTTTGAAGCAAAACTAAAAGTTAGTTGCTGTGATTTCCTCCCACCTCATCATTTGTATTTCCAGGCGTTGTGATCACCCGCAGGTGTTACACAGGAATTAGAAGTCTCTGCCCCTATGGCTGGCGTTACGGGTCAAACCATTCGCAGATTCAGATGGGGGTTGTACTACATGCCTTTTATTCTGTTCATTAGAAACTGCATTAACGTCGCTAATATCGTCCAAAGTATCCAGGTTACTTCTTGTTTTGACTTTATGAGCGCAGTATTCATTTTGGATCTATTGCTGTTATTTATAGAGACGTTCTCCCTGGGCCAAGAGAAGATATTCCCTCTGCCAAAATCATTGATGTCACGAACAAGTTTTCGTTTTTTAGTTGCTTCCATTCTGGCATCCAAAGTTTGTAGTCTCCCTACCATGTCATGAAAATGGTTAGAGATATTTGAAAAGATAGGCATAGCCAATATATCATTTTCAAGGGTACAAATATCTTTCTTCAGGTCTTCCTCTATAGATAAAAAATACTCATTCATGAGCAACATATAGTCCAAGCCTAATTGGATATTCAGCTGTTGCCACTTTTTTAGCAGCTCTGGGTATGCGTTCCCATATGAGGGCATTTTAAGAATCGAGCCCTCTGGGAACAATCCCTCTGTCCATGTATGCTAAAAACTAAACGTTGCCATTGCAAATGTTTAAAAGTGTTAGCCTTTCTTTCTAATGTTTGTAACACTTTGTTAAATTCAGAGACAGCATCTGTGTCAGGTACAGCAGGATCCACAATTACAGGATTCATTTCCTCAGCAAAAGTTAATAAAGGATTTGTCTCAACATTTATTAGAGACTTAACAGAAACAGTTACACTTGCCATATCAGACTAGCAGGCTGCAAGACGGACCTTGATGGTGGAAAATCCTCACGGCAAATATATAACAAATATCAAAAGTGCCAAAGTACTGCAAGCAGACAATCAAGGAAAAACCACTTTAATGACAAAACACAGCAGAGCTTTTGGACATAATCCTTCTTCATAGCCTAACATATCAGACTTGTCAGGCTAATGGGGCGATAATTCCTAGGGTCTGTAGTCGCTCCCCCTTTATGGGAAGGGATGACTGCAGCAGTGCACCATTTGCTAGGGACAAAGCCTGAGGTGAGGCTGTGAATGAACAGGGGGTCAAGCAATCCAAATAGAAACTAATCATCAATCTTGTTACCATTTTAAAAAAGCCTATGCATTACATTCCAGCAGGACTACAAAGAATGATGCTTAGACTGCAAAAGTACAATTTCAAAATGGTCTACACAAAAGGTAAACTTCTTTATCTGGCTGATACCTTATCCAAATCACCCAGAAATACCACGGAACAGCTAGATGCTGTGAATTTTGACTCTGATGTCATGGAAGTGCATCATTTTTCTACCATGAGACTTGATAAGGTGAGAGATCATACAAAGACTGATTCAATTTTGCAAAAGCTTATCCATTTCATCACTGTAGGATGGCTATCAAAGGAATCCTGTGTCCAGCCAGAATTACAACCTTATTTTGCATACAGAGATGAGATGCTCATGGAAGATGGCATAATTTTCAAAGGTCACAAAGTGATTGTTCCTACTTCCTTACAACGTGAATGCACCAGGATTTTACAGTGTTGCCACCCAGGTTCTGATGCTACCAAAAGAAGGACAAGAGGACAAGTACTTTGGCCTTCACTAGCAAAAGACATTGATAAAGTGCTTTCATTTTGTTCAGTGTACAACAGTACTAAGCCGCATTTGCAAAAAGAGCCACTTCAGCCAACCCCATTTCCTGAACTACCTTGGTCAACAACAGCAACTAATATATATGAGTGGAATAGTCTACATTACTTAGTGTTGGCAGACTCTTATTCGAACTGGTTTGAAATCGATTTGCTACCTAACATCCACAGCAGTTATTACTAAGATGAAACATCATTTCTCAGTCCATGGTAGTCCACACAAAGTTATTTCTGACAATGGTTCTCAGTTTACCAGTCAACTGATTCAGAGATTTGCAAAAGAGTGGGACTTCATCCATGTTACTAGCAGTCTTGAATATCCACAGTCAAACGGCTTTGCTACACGTGCAGTACAGAGTGCAAGGCAATTACTGGAGAGATCAAAGAGTGACAATACCAATATCTTCTTGAATTTACTCAATCTCAGAAATACACCCTGTGACAATCTACTTGGCTCGCCTATCTAGGCAAACCAGAACAACTTTGCCTATCAGTTCTAGTTTGTTGGTGCCTAATACTAAAAACAACAGAGCAAACAAAGCCCAACTTTTTAAGAAGCGTTCTTCTCAAAAGTCCAGCTATGATAAAACAAGCAGATTTCTTTGTCCATTAAAAGGAGGAGAGACAGTGAGGATGCAAAGGGCGAAAGGCTTTGATCTAATTGGTCAAGTGAGAGGTATATGTACCAAGCCGAGATCCTACTTAGTGGAATCTGAGGGTACAGAGTACAGGAGAAACCGCAGACATCTTCTTCCTGTATCAGAAATGATATTGCAGCATCGTATCGGTGATACAGACTGACTCTAGATCTCAGAGCAACCCTGACAATGTTCTTACTGAAGAACATGTCACAGTATCCATTCCCGTTCCTGATGATGCCCATGATGTTCCCCCAAGTTGAACACTGCTTGAAGACAGTCCCTGTTGCTAGATCCAATTCTGACTTTTATGTTACACGATCAGGTCGTACTTCAAGGCCTAGTGTAAAATACACAGCAACTTAGACGTGTCTGCCTTTGTATGATTGCATGTCAAAAGATCATTTCTGTAAATTGCAGGTGATTGAATACTGTCATTTATTACATAATTATTTCTCAAAGAGGGAGGATGTAAAACAGACTGTGTGTACGTACCTTTAAGAAACATTTCCAGAAGTAGCACGCACACCTCTGAACTGTACAGATTTTCACAGAATGTCCAGATGTTTTCCTCATATTTTTGGTATGTTCTGCATAAAATTTGTATTTTTTTTTTGTCAAATCGCTGGTATAATCTAAGGATTAAAGTCACTAAATAATGACATGTATTTGAGTTTCAGACTTCACAACCTTCAGAAAATGCACACTAACACAAATCCTGTTATTCTAGCAACTTTCTGTGTTTATAAGAGCAATATTTAAAATGTGTCCCTATTTTTGGGCTTTTGTCCCCCCATTTTGTCTGGTTTTGTCCATATTTCTTGAGCTAAGAGGTTGAGAGGTATGGTAGCACGTGCAGGCAACAGTGCCATTTTGAGAGAACTGCCAGAGTGTTAACATGTATGAGTCTGGTAGTCAGTCTGTTTATAAGGTTATTTAAGTTTAAGCTACAAAGCTTCATTTCTGATGGGTTTGTGTGCAATAAAGCTGCTTGAACAGAACCCACGAATGTTCATCTGTTTTATCCTGACCAGACGAGTAACACTATCCTTCTGGTGACGGAGGGATTTATGCCTAATTTTGTGAGTTTATATATAACACCCAAATGGGAAATTGTGTCAAACAATGAGTAGTGAAACAGAATAAACCAAATTACACAAAGGAAATTTCTCACAGAGGAAGAAACAGTGACTTTAAACTTTTAACAGTTAGCCAGGATAAAACTTTATATATGAGCCTGCCTGCTGAGAATTCTAAAAAAAAAAGTTGCAGAAGCATAGATTTTTTTTTCCAAACTTATCAAAAGCTTCCCCATAGTTGTTGGGAGGAGAGGGATTAGTATTAAAAAATAGTTATATACTCACCATAACATTCCATCTGTGCTGCCCATTTTCATTTTTTCCTCACATGTGGTTCGGATCAGAAACCTTGGATCTGATTCAGCCATTGCAATAGCTTGTGGCAATCAAATAAACTCTCTAGCACCCTCCCTTACCCATAATGCATCTGTCCCAATCACCTCAGATCTTGTTTGCTTGTAATCAGACAATAATAGATTAGGACATTACCTCAAATAAGGGTAAAACCATTGCTAGCTTTCATAATAGCAAATAAACAAATTTAGGTCAACTCGCTCATCTAGAAGCCAAAAAGGGACAGGGGGATGGTGGGTGGGTTTTTGAGGAAAAAATGAAAATGGACAACACGGATGGAACATTACGGTGAGTACACAGCTATTTTATCTGATGTTGTCAATTTTCATTTTATCCTTGCGTGTGGGACAGAGTCCCCAGCTACTATTCTCCTGGGTAGCCTTAAGAAAGGATATTCTGCAGAACCACTGAACCAAAAGTGGCCCTACCTCTAGAGATCAAATCTAGCTTGTAATGAGTAATAAAGGTATGAGGGGTAGCCCAGGTTTCTGCTGTGCAAATATCATCCATGGACGCTCTAGAGTGAAAAACTGAACAGGTAGCCAATGTTCTAGTGGAGTGAACTCTAATAGGTCTTGTAAATATACAAGATACAGTTCATAATCCATTTAGCTAGAGTCACCTTAGTAACTAGAAGGCTCAATCTATTTTCTGAGAAGGAAACAAATAATTGACTCTTTTATTATGTCTTTTGTTCTATGAAGGTAAAAACATAGGTGCCTATGAAGATCTAGCAAATGCAGCATACATTAACCTTTAATAGTGAAATCTGGGAAGAAAAAGTACAGTTGTGTACACTTACCATAAATGTAGATGTTCGAGCGTATTCACTGTTCCAGTCATCACATTTGGGTTATCTGCTTGCAGTAGCCCTCAGTCGGCCTGATTATCAAAGTCTTGGGTCCTGCATCAGTTGCTGTCTCATCTTCCGTGACGTCAGGTAGTCAGGGATATAAAGCATGCAGCCGAAGCCATTACATCAGTTTTTCTTGCCCCAGATGTCAGGTGCTCCCCTAATGGGAAACAATTAAACATATATATGCACTGGTATACCTCCAACAAAAAAGCAAATACACCAAAAAGCTTTTAAGCATAGTAAAGGAAAGTAGAGGTATAGCCAAAAGAAGTTAGGGGGCTGAGGGGGGGGGGGGGTAACCAGGACTGCAACAGTGAATACACTCAAACATCTACATTTATGGTAAGTGCACACAACTATACTATGTTCTTCGTGTTTCACTGTTGCAGTCATCACATTTGGGTATATTCCCCAAAGCGAAGGATGGGAGAAGGAATTTAGATAGCATTAGGACCAGCTATAAGGCCCTGCAAGACTGCAGTGGCAAAGCCATCTCTGGCTTTATAGAAAATTGGCAAATGGTAATGCTTGGTGAAAGTATGCACAGAACTCCAGGTAGCAGCTTCTAGGATGTCCCTGGTAGGGACACCTCTGAGAAAGGCTGTAGAGGTAGATGCAGCCCTGGTTAAATGGGGTATAATCCCCTGTGGGACAGGTTTTCCATGGTGCTTATAGCAGAAATGAATGCAATGTTAGAAATGGTTTGCTTTGAAAGAGCCTTCCCCTCTGCCCCTGCAGCAAATGCCACCAGCAGTTGTTCGGATTTCCTTTGAGGTTTAGTCCTGTCCAAGTAAAATCTAAGTTGTCTGTGCACATCTAAGGAGTGCAGTATCTGTTCCCCTTTGTTCTGTGGATTAGAAAAGAAGGTTGGCAAATGAATGGACTGATTAAGAGCCACACTGGATACCACCTTGGGCATGAAGGAGGGACTGGTCCTGAGGGACACCCTGTCCGCATGAAAGATGATGAAAGGCTCCACTGCCATAAGGGCCTGTAATTCAGATACCCTTCTTGCTGAAGTGATTGCTAAAAGGAAGGCTATTTTCCAAGAAATGAATTTTAACTCTGCACTTGCAGCTGGCTCAAAAAGAGGAAGAGTGAGTTTTTCCAATAGAAAGTTAAGGTCCCAGGCTGGAGTTGGGGCTCTCCTGGGTGGTCTTAAGTTTTTTGCCCCTCTGACAAACTGCTTGAGCAGTGGATGAGAGAAGGGGGGTGGTTCTGTGTTGCAATGAGCTAAAATGGCTGAGGTGGGAATTTTGATGGGGGGAAAAAGAAAGGCCCTTGTGAAGCATCTCAGTTAAGTATTGAAGAATCTGAGGTAAGTTGGGTGCTGCTGTGCCCATCCCTTGAGTTTGGTTCCAGGCACAGAATCTTTTCCATTTTTCAGCATAAGATTTTGTAGTACTAGGCCTCCTTGCCTCCAAAATGACATCCAACACTTGTTTACTGAGGGATGGTAACGGAGAGATTAGGCAATTAGTCAGGCTGCCAGGCTCAGGGTTTGAAGCGGAGGGTGTAGAATCTGGCCCTCGTGCTGGGACAGCAGAGTAGGGGTCTGAGGCAGGTGCCATGGAGCCAGCAGTGACACACTGCGCAAGAGGGTGTACCAGTGTTGGTGTGGCCAGTCTGGTGCAATCAGTATCGTCCTTGGTTTGTCCTGTTTAATCTTTAGTAGTACTTTGGAAAGGAGAGGCAGAGGGGTAAGGCATAAACTGATAGATTTTTCCAGCTGAAGGACAGAGCATCCACTTTCCGAGCTTGTTTGTGGGGAGTCCTTGTGCAGACTTTGTCCAATTGGTAGTTCTGGGGGAAGGCAAACTTTTAGTTATGTACTCACCATAACTTCAGATGTTTGGGATCCATCTCGCCTACATTCTGAATGATGGGTTCGGAGCCGATCCCTCGGCTCCGACTCGGCACGCTTATGCCAAAGAGCGAAGTCTCTTATTGGCTGAGCTTACTATATCCCAGGATGCACCACTACCAGTCCCCCAGATCTAGTTTGTCCGCATACATGCACACATGCACGCCCTGCTTATATAACATCGTCAGATGAAACAAGATAAAACAGTAGAACTCAAAACCGTTCAATCTCTTCTGATCTCCAAGGCAGGGGGAAGGAGGGTGGGTATCAGGAATGTAGGCGAGATGGATCCCAAACATCTGAAGTTATGGTGAGTACATAACTAAAAGATGTTATGTGATCCTATCTCGCCTACATTCTGAATGATGGGACAGCGGCCCTAGCACCTGAATCCTGGGTGGCACACTGGAAAACACTCCTGAGTACCGTGGAACCAAATGATGCTCGTCCTTTAGATGCCACATCTAATTTGTAGTGGGAAATGAAAGTGTGCGGTTGGACCAAGTAGCCGCAGCACAAATTTCCGATATAGCGAGCTTGGAATGAAAGGCTATAGAAGTAGCCATAGCTCTGGTAGAATGAGCTTTGATAGATGTTGTAAGTTGGTTATTGCAACAAGAATAGGCCTGAGCTATGCAATCTCTGATCCATTTTGAGATAGTGGCTTTTGTGATGGTTTGGCCCAATTTATTATCTGAGAAGGACACAAACAACTGGTCTGACTTACGAAGTTGCTGAGTCCTGTCTAAATAGAAGCGTAATTGCCTGTGAACATCCAATTTATGGAGAGTGTATTCTGCTTCATTGGAGAATTTTGGAAAGAAAACTGGTAGCTCTAGAGATTGTTGAAGACAGAAACTAGAACAGACCTTTGGGACAAAGGATGGATTAGGCCTAAGTGATACTCTATCCTTGTGGAAAATCAAGTACGGTGGTTTAATAGACAGGGCTTGAAGCTCTGAAACTCTTCTTGCAGAAGTAATAGCCACTAAGAATGCCGTTTTCCAAGACAGATATTTTAACTCGCATGTAGCAGCCGGTTCGAAGGGGAGATGTTAATGCGCGAAGCACTAAATCAAGATCCCACAGAGGTGCAGGATGAAAAACTGGTGGTCTTAATAGACTCGCACCTTTAATGAACGTTTTGCATAGTCTGCTGCTCATCAAAGGAGGATCCATGGATTCGTGGAATTTAGAGATAGCCGCTAGTTGGACTTTAATGGTTGAGACAGAAGATCCCTGATTAAACAGGGATGTTAAGAATTTCAAAACCTCTGGGACAGGAGCAGTGATAGGGTCTAAGCCCTTGAGTTGAGCTTCCAGATAGCAAACCTCTTCCACTTACTGAGGTACAATTTGTTAGTGGTGGGTTTGTGGGCCGAAGATAAAATGTGAACAACTTCCGATCTAGTGTGTGCCTTCTAACTAAGGTCGGAAGTGGAGGAGCCAAGCTGTCAATTTCAAGGATTGAAGGGACTGATGCCAATGTCCCGACTGATGGATTAGCAAGTCCGGAATCAGGTCTAAGGTCCACGGATCGTCCACTGCATGCTTCTTCAGGTAAGGAAACCATATCTGACGAGGCCAGTATGGGGCAATCAGAATCATTAAAGACCCCAGTTGAGAAGCTTTTTGAATAACTTTGGGAAGGAGTGGAATTGGAGGAAAGGCATAAAGTAGCCCTGTTGGCCAAGGTTGTGCTAGAGCATCCATGGCTGGTACTTCCTGATGTGGAATCAAGGAGAAGAACCTTTGGCACTTGGCGTTTTGTGGAGTTGCAAATAGGTCGCAGCACGGCGTCCCCCATCTCTTGAAAACCTGGGCTGCTACTGTGCGGTTTAGAGACCATTCGTGAGGAGAGAGAATTGTCCTGCTTAATTTGTCCGCCAATACATTTGACTTTCCCGGGATGTGGGTCGCTACCAAGAAACGGTTGGTAGCTACAGCCCATTCCCACACTCTCATGGCCTCTCTGCAAAGGGGGTACGATCTGGTCCCTCCTTGTTTGTTCAGATACCAGACCACCGACATGTTGTCTGTGTGGATGGCGATGATGCCCTGAGGAAGAAACTTGTGTAAGGCCTGTAGGGATAGAAGTACAGCCCTCATCTCCAACACGTTGATGTGGAGAAGAGCTTCGTCTGGAAGCCAGGAGCCCTGAACTAGCCTGCCCAGACAATGCCCCCCCCACCCTATCTGGGAGGCATCTGTCGTCAGGGTAACCACTGGAGGGGGGAGGACAAAGGGTTTCCCTTGATCCAAGTTGGATGTCTGAAGCCACCAGCGCAGGTCCCTTTGCATATTTCCGTAATCATGATGTGATGATTGAGGGGAAGATCCTGAAAAGACCATTGAGTTGACAAAAGCCACTGAAGAATCCTCATGTGTAATCTTGCTAGAGGAACTAAAAGAACTGTGGCAGACATTGAGCCTAAAACCTGTAGAACCATCCTGGCTGGGGCTTTGGATCTCGAGATCAGAGCTTGAACTTGGCCCTGTAAAGTTCGGATCCTTTCGGCAGGAAGAAAGACGCATCAATCTTGAGTCTATCTCTGCTCCTATAAACTTTATGCGTTGAGAGGGCAGCAAGACAGACTTTGACCAATTGAATGTAATCCCCAGGGAAACACCCAGGGAGATGGTGGCTTTGAGGTTGTCCATTAGTAGATGCCTGGTGGTGGCAGTCAGGAGCCAGTCGTCGAGATAGGGAAACACTTGGAATCCAAGACTTCTCAGGTGAGCCGTCACTACTGCCAAACACTTGGTGAACACCCTGGGGCTGTGGTGAGACCAAAGGGCAGAGCGCAAAATTGGTAATGACTGACTCCCAGGCTGAAGCGCAGATACCTTCTGGACGCCTGATGTATCGGTATGTGATAATAGGCGTCCTTGAGGTCTATGGAGCACATCCAAACATCCTTCTCCAATAATGGGAGAATGGATTGTAACGTGACCATTCGAATTTGGATTTCGTGACGGATTGGTTCAGTGTGCTGAGATCCAATATTGGCCTCAGGTCCCCTGTCTTTGGCACTAAAAGAACCTGGAGTAATTTCCTGATCCGATCTGGTCTGTGGGGACCGGTTGGATGACTCCTTTTTCTAGCAGCTTTAAAGCTTCTGCGGCTGCTATTTCCCTTTGACTGGGTGGTGGGTCCGGGATTCTCTTGGACGGTGGGGGTGAGTATGTGAATGGGATGGTGTAACCTCCGGCAATGATCCGAAGCACCCATCTGTCCTGAGTGATTGACTCCCAGGCTTTTAGGTGCTTGGCAAAGCGACACCCGACTGGCTCGAGCAGCACAGCCGGGCAATCCCTCATGACGTGTGGGAGGCTGAAGAGCCACGAAAGGACTCGCGGTCCCCAGAATTGCGGGCCCTCTGCCGCCTCTGGGACGGCGTCTCCCTGAAAAATTTCCCGCCTCTGCCTCTGGACGGGGAATCTTCCTGCTGTTGGGAGAAAAACTTGCGAGATTTGGAACCACATTTTCCCCTCCTTTAGCCTTGGGGTAAGGCCGAAAGGGAGTGGAATAACGGGCACCTACGGCAGATAAAGTTTTTCCCTCTTGCTCACAGCGGTAAGGGTGTCTTTCACCTTGGGTCCAAACAATGAGGACCCATCAAAGGGAGCGTCGGCGAAGGAAGATTTGAAGGCCTCCGCAAACTGACACAAGCGGAGCCAGGCTTGTTCACGAGAGCCACGCCTGTGCCTGCCGCTCTACCCACCCCTTCGGCCGCATAGGAAATGAGCCTCATGGACGAGTTAGAAATTGACGTAAGGATAGCCAACTGAGAGCTAACCGACTGGGCTAGCTGCTCAGGTAGGTTACCCGAGAGGGAATCTGACAACTCCTTGACCAGATCCCTCTGAAGCCTGGTAAAATGTGCCAAATAATTCAGAGACCTTAAGGTAAAGGCCGCTGAAGTCAGGGTGCGCTTCCGTACCTGTCCATACTCCTAGACTCCTTATTAGGAGGATGGACGAACGTTGAAGCCTCTGCCACGCCCTGTTGTGTAGCAGATGCCACCACCATGGCATCTACAGCCACGCCTTTAGTAAGGAACTCCTTCTCGGGGAGCAGACAAAAATTTATTTGGACGAGAAGGGACTGGTTCCACGGTATCTGGATGTTCCCACGCTCTTGACAAACTAAATCCAGAAGCTCGCCGAAGGCCGGAGACACCCAGGAGGCGGAGGGCTGAGCTCCAAAGGCCTTGAGGAGCACTGACTCGTCCGCAGAGGGGGTTTGGATATCCAGCCGCATCGTTGTTTGAGGATCTCTAAGATGTCTGCGAATGAGACATCATCCGAGGACGACTGGGACCCCTCTGCATCATCCATATCAGTGTCTGATGTAATAGACTCGGGAGTCCACGTGCTTCCTCTTGCACGATCTCTTCCTTGGGGGTTCCTCTGAAGACAACTCCGAAGAACCCTCAGGAGGAGGGGAACCCCCACTGGGGTAACCTCAGGCCTAGGGGCTCCGCTGGCTACAGACAGGGGACTGCCAAAGACCCAGTCTCCACGCCCAGGAAGGTGCCGGTAAAGCCGGAGAGATGGTCAAGAGGACTTGGCCAAGGCACTCCTCATGGCCCTGAAAGCCGGACCCCAGAATCCTGGGAGTGTCCGGTCTCGAGCCGTGATAGCCGACGGAAGTCCCGCAGCTGAAGCACCGAGGGGAGGCTCGGAACCGAAAGCATAGGTCCCAAACATCGCCCGGGTCCAGCCGAAGAAGTCCGACCAAACTCGGACCCGAGGGCCGGGTTGGAGTAAGGGTCGGAGCCGACCCTGAGATCTCCACCGGCTCCAACAGCACCTGCTCCGACGGAGCCAAGCAGTCGGAGGAGGAATGGCAATGGGTGGGCCAGGTCATCGGCTCCGAAGCCAACTGGGTCGGAACCGAAACAAATTTTTGGAAGACTGGGGACTGGAATAGTCTTTGGAGCACCCTGTCTATATCAGAATCCGACATTCTCAAGACCGAGAGGAAACAGAACGGGTTCGAGAAGGCCTCTCCATCGGCCCCAAAGGGCTAGGGGACCGGCTCGAGGCGACTCGATGAGTATCGGCGCCGAGGGAATACTCACACCAGATTCCATCGGTGCCGAGGTAGACTTCGCCGAGGAGGAAGTGTCTGAGCGGCGACCCTTGTCGGCTCCGAGCAGCGGAGCCGCGGTGACCCGCCTCGATGCCCCAGCCATCGGCTCGAAGCCAGAGGAGTCGATACTGGGTGGCATCGAGGCAGACCGTTCGACCTCGGCTCAAGTCTTTGGAGCAAGGAGAGGCCTGCCTAAGTCTCTTGGCAGTCGGATCCGACGGACTGGTCGGAACCGAAGCCCTTTTCTTTTGGCGGAGCCGGAGAGGATGCCAAGGCTTCTTCAAAGGAGGGTTTAATTAACCCTTAAGAATCAATTTATTTTTCCTCTCCTGGAGGACCCTTGAGGAAAAAGCGTGACATACGCTGCATGACTCCTGCAAGTGCTTTGCCCCTAGACAATATACACAGAGCGAATGATCGCCAGTAATAGACATTTTAAAACCACATTTAACATTTTTAAAACCCGAAGGCCTAGGGGTTTGAGACATGATGTTAAACAATTCTAGTAACTTTGACAGGAAATTAAACAACTATAGATTTACTTATGATAAATCTAAGCTTACAGTTATAGTTTAACACAAACACTTCCTGTAAATGACAGGGAACTCTAAACAACTATAGACTTGAGACCCTGAAAAGTTTTCAAAGGTTGACAGTCCGGAAGGCCCTGGATGTAAGGGGGCAAAACAAACTCAACCCAATCACACACAACAGTTTTCACAATCCAAACGCATTACAAAAGAGCGATAGCCGTTAAAACAGCTTTTGTGACCAAAAAATAGCAAAAAACTGACAGAAAAGTAGTTAATAAAAGCTACTCAGCCCAGCCAGCTCGAGACCACGTCTTCGCAGGGAAGCGGCAAACGAGATCTGGGGGACTGGTAGTGGTGCATCCTAGGATATAGTAAGCTCAGCCAATAAGAGACTTCGCTCTTTGGCATAAGCGTGCCGAGTCGGAGCCGAGGGATCGGCTCCGAACCCATCATTCAGAATGTAGGCGAGATAGGATCACATAACATCAGGTCTACATCTGGGCTCCCCCATTTGTTTATTAACATGTTGAAAGTCTTTGGTTCCAGTTTCCACTCGTGTGGGTCCATGAGATTTCTGCTTAGTTGGTCTGCCAGTGTATTTAGTTTTCCTGGCAGGAATTGAGCCTGTAGATGGATTTGGTAGCTCAAGGCTGTGTTCCACAGAGCCATGGCTAGTCTGCGTAGGGGGTAAGAATGGGTACTCCCCTGCTTGTTTATGTGCCACATAACAGTGGTGTTGTCCATCTTTACCATTAATTGTCCTGGAAGAATGTGGTCCTTCAAGGCTGTCAGAGCGTTCCGTACAGCTAACATTTCTTTTTGATTGACATGCAGGTGCATTTGACGGGTTCCATTTGCCAATGAATGCACTTCCCTGCCAATGTGAGCCCCCCGTGCATAGTCTGATGTGTCGGTTGTAGGGTTTGGGCGGCAGGGGGTAGAGTGAAAGATAGTCTCTTGTTTTGGTGGCAGGCCTCTGCCCACCAAAGGAACTCTAACAGTAGGCAAGGTATGATAGGAATCATAGCTACTAGATCCTGAGAATGTTGACACCATAGGTTTTTTAGATGCCACTGCAGTTTCCTTATATGCAGTTTTGCATATGGAATTAGTAGAATGCAGGAGGACATGAACCCCAAGCCTTGCAGTATTTGTCTTGCAGATAGCAGGATCTTTGTGGCCATCAGTTTGAAGTAAGTTGTCAAATGAATTTCTCTGGTGTGAGAAAAGCCATCTGGGAAGTTGTGTTCAAGCTTGCTCCCAGGAATATAATTTGATGACAAGGTACTAGATGTGATTTCTTTTCGTTTATGGTGTACCCCAGACAAGTTAGCACCTTTTGTACAAATGCCAGATGACTCAAGAGTACGTCCTGGCTTTCTGCCTGAATTAGACAATTGTCCAGGTATGGGTATATTTGAATATTTCTTTGCCTGCAAAATGCAATGACTGGAGCTAGGCACGTTGTGAATACTTTGGGCGCAGTAGATAAGCCAAAGGGCAGTGCAGAGAACTGATAGTGCATGTAGCCTGCTTTGAAGCGTAGATATCTTCTGCAAGACTCCCTGATAGGGATGTGCAGGTATGCTTCTTTTAAGTCCAGTGTTGCCAACCATGCATCTTTGTCTACCATAGGAAGCAGTTGGTGAAGAGTCAGCATCTTGAATTTTGGAGTAGAAAGGTCCAGGATAGGACGCCATGTATTGCCTTTTCTGGGTACCAGAAAAAGTCTCGAAAAGAAACCTTGCCCCTTTTCCTGTTCTGGCACCAACTGAATAGCCCCCATGCTTAAGAGAGAGATTACTTGATTTTGGGCCTCTGCCCACTGATTTGGGGGTAGATCTGGCCACCCGCTTGGTGTTGGTAAGGTGTGGAAGTAAAATCTGTATCCTTGGGACACTACATTTACAACCCATTTGTTTTGTAATGAGTTCCCAGTTTTTGGCCTGCAGACCAATCTTTCCGCTAAAGGAGCATTCATAGGTTCATCGGTTCATAGGTAGGTAATAGGCTATCGGCCCAAGGGCCTACGTAAGCCTAGCCAACAAGGTTCCCTGGTTTATGCCACCCAAGAAAGTTATTTTCCTGTGCTACTGTCGAGCAGAGTCACAGAAGTGATCCCCAGGGTATATTTCCTATTTCCCATCCACTCATCAAGATTTTTCTTGAAGAGTGCTAATGAAGAACTTTGCTTGATATAGATGGGTAGCTTGTTACAGAGTATGGGAAGTCTCTGGGACAGGAATCTATCCCTCCAGCATGTCCTGTTTATTGTGATGACAAGGTTTCGGTCCCTAGGGAGTGTAGCTCGGAGGCATTGGGATTTCTTTAGGTGTAGCATGTCTGACAGCTCTGGAAGTGCTTGGAAGTTTTAAAAGCAAGTCATTGAGACAGTTCTCCATAGGGGTTAGTCTTACTACTCCCTGGTTTGGGTGTAGAAACCCCAAACTGCTTAGTCTTGTGTGTCCTCTGGGCCTGAAACCTGGGGTTTCTGCTGTGTCTGGGTTTAGCTTGAGAAGACCTGGAAGGGGCTGAAAAGGACCAATTCTTAGAGGGCCAGTGCCTACTAAATCTAGGAGGCTGAACTTGTAAGAAATCTTTAACAGTTTGCGTAGATTTAGCTTTATCTTCCATCTTTTTAAGAACTTACTCAGCCTTGTTGCCAAACAGGCGGTCCCGATTTAAGGGAGCATCCAACAATTTAGCTTTAACATGATCAGGCAAAGATTGCTCCTTAAGCCAAGCATGCCTTCTGAGCACAGACCTTGCAAGAGGTCTCTAATGAATCAAATCCATACTTGTTACTCATAGCTGTACTTTAGCATTAGGCGGTACCCTTTTTTTTTGTAATATCTGTCAGGTTTTCTGGGAGCAGGAGGCAAAGAATCAAGGGCCAAACTAGATTCCGAAAAAGCATCAACAATGTCCAGTACAGGAGGAATAGCTAAAGGCCTATGCTGAGGCAGGAGTAAGAAATCCCTAAGCCTCTTTTTTGAATCAGAAAAATCCTAGCTTTCCCGGTGGAAATGTTCCCTTAGAGTATGTAAGGTTTCACCAAAAAAAAAATCCTCTGGAGGGGAAGCAGAGGGAATAGAGTCCTCTGCAACAGAATCCTCATACGTAGATAAGGGCAAATCTAGATCATCAGAAGAATCAGAAAAATCAGAATCCTGGTCAGAAGATTCATAAACAACTTCAGTCCTAGGTCTCTTAGAAGGGGGAGGTTGGCTTCCCCGGATTAGAGTTATAAGATCTTCAGCCATTCTTATCATTTGTTTTTTACGCATAGAGGCCTGAGCATGCGGCCTGGGCGTCGGTTTTTTAGGCATGGTTCGAGATTTAGGCCTAAATGAAGGAGGAGGCATTGGTTTAATACGCAAGCCCGTAGGCCTGAATATACCCTCAGAAGCCGGTGCCTGCACAGCGGTTCTGGACCCATCCAAGCTAGAGACATCCGCGGGTTCCACAGTTGAAGCATCTCACGGCATACCGGACTCCGAATGGGTCTCAGTAGAGGCCTGCGAATCAGAAGTAGCGGGTATCAGGGGCTGCAAAAGCACCTCACTGAGTACCGGCGAACTGGCGACTGGCTTAGGAGAAGCGTCGCCGGCAGTTATGGACCTCGGCGGCCTGTCTCTGACTTTATCTTTGCTTTTTTTTTTTGGAATCCCGCTAGTCGGATGGCTACCAGACAACATTTCCGGATAATTAAACTGAGAACCGAAATATTTAGAGGCGAAAATATACAGACGACGGATAGTGCACTGATTAAATAAAGCACAAAACCGACAACAAGTTACGTTGTGGTCAGGGCATAGGTAATGAATACAGTATGAATGAAAATCTTTATGAGGTATTTGCTTTCCACAAGTAATGCAATTATTAACTTTTACTGACATCGGTAAGGAGCAAGAAAAAGTTTTGCCAATGGGGTACTTAGCTTTAGTTGAAGACTTCAGTTCTGAAACTCGATAATGAAAATTTCAGGAGTCGGCCGACTGGCACTTGCGAACTGCTTCTGCTTCGGGCACCGCACGGCAAGAAAGACTGATGTAATGGCGTCGGCTGCATGTTTTATACCCCTGTCGTCATGGAAGAAGGGACAGCAACCGACGCAGAACCCAAGACTATGTTAATCAGGCCGACTGAGGGCTACTGCAAGCAGATAATCCAAATGTAATGACTGCAACAGTGAAACACGAAGAACATCAGAGACATCCAATGGAGGCGACACAGCCAAAGAATCTGACCAAGCCTTCTTGATCTCCTTAGCAGATGGCTGGCCCTCTGGCTGGGAGGATCTTTCCATAGTATTTTTGGCCAACAGCTTTAAGTTGTTGGTTTTCTAAATAAGTAGTTAAGGAAAAAAAGCAGACTAGGCAATGACTTGGGGATGAAAGCTTGGCAAATTGCACAAGATATATGATCATGGAAAGCACCCAAGCAAAATAAACACTGCTCGTCATGATCTTTATATGGAATCTGTCTCCCACACTGGCATTTTCCCTTTCTGGATGACATGAAACCAACAACCTGCACAAGTAAAAATAGTGATAAGAAAAACAACCCCCCCCCCTAATGGGTCACTTATCTGAAAGCAGCTTGGTAACCAGCAGACAAATGAGCATTCAGAGAGATGATCAAGGATGGAGTTCACCCTGGCAGAAAAAAAGCTGTCAAGATAGTACATCTGGATGTCAGCTTTATGCCCTATGCTGTTTGGGGGGGGCATACCTGTGACATATGGCGTATCCATTTCAACCTAAAGGCTTTGGTATACTGGCTAAACATTGGGCTGCCCAAGGCAGGGGATCCCTCCTGTAAAGAATACTGCAACAGTAATATGGAAGGACATCTACAAGAATACTTTATCCCATTCCTGATTTAAAAGGAAGTGTATTCAAAACAATATAAATGGCAACCCCCACTCCCCCCTAAGGAAAAAAAAATACAGAAAGCATATTTACAATAAACAGAAGTTCTGAACATCCTGTCCTTTGAAAAGACATTGACAAATACAATGAAATCACAAAATCTAATTATGGCACAAGTGTAAGATTAGGTTGCATTTAAAGGCCTAGAAATACAGCAATACTAAAGCAGACATATATCTTCATTTTACATTTTGCATGCACATACAACAGAAAGGAATGTTTCAGTAACCTTAAGTCAGGAATACGGATAAGAATTAAATGTGCTAATAGAATGTGCAGTACAGTAAGTACAAACAGGCCTGGAAACCAAGGTTAAAGAGGCGTGTAGAAATTTCCATGGTTTTGGTATTAAGAGACATATTTTAGGCACAGAAGTGAGTCAGTCAAGCTTGTAATGATGGATAAGCAGAAAGTCATTGTACTGCAGTCCACAGAAGTTTGGTACAAACACTCGACAGTGAGTGTAGAAATCAGGTCAAATACCCAGCATTCCAGAATGTTAACTATATTACTCAGGAGGAATGAAATAATTCTGAATATAAGGAGTGCAGAAATTGCACACATTATAATTCAGTCTATTTCAGTTTTTTAACACTTCTACTGGAGACAGTAAGATCTGACATTCTAAGTACAGAATTTACGGACAGTACAATGAGTGCAAAAGCTATGGACATAATTCAGTCTGTTTCAGTTATCAGCACTGTTATTGGAAACAGTACGATTTGATTCAAAAACTGGCATCTACCTCCACTGTACACAATAAAACATTCTTAACTGAACTACAGTCTATGCAGACTTTTATTCTGAAAATTACAAGAAGATTTGGAGCATAAAGGAGGGACTGGCACCTGTTCAGCACAGTTCTGTGTAATTAAAATATAAAGACATTCATTCCAGCCTCATTCCAATATTCTACAGTCATATCAATTCTTACAATAAGCAAATAGCAAACAATCTGCAAATGTTCTAAAAAAGGACATCTTGCATATTAAGAAATGTATGTACCTTCTACTGATGTTTTACTTGCCCAATTACCAGTGATTACTGCTGTTAACTTGGCCAGAGTATCCAAAAATTGTTCTTTGCCGCAAAACAAACGTTGCCTCTCCAAGCCCTAACCTTCTCCACCTCCCTACTCAAGTTATCGCAATAAATTAGGAGACTAAACAGTTGTGTGGTAAATAAAGCCCCACTCTTGTCTCTTCAAATTCAATGATTACTTAAGTTTTTTTTTTTCAGCCCATGTTTATGAAACCTTCATCCATTAATATTGCCAAATTCCTAGCCCATATATTTCAGCTTTCCATAATACACCTTTTGACCCTGTCTTATTTCAAATATTCTACATCTCAATGCTAATTTTCAAAATCTAAATCTACAAAAATGTATGAGAATTCTGAACCAAAGCATTAGCTGACTGGTCCATATACACAAGCCATAGTGTGACCAAATAAATGCAAACAGTTTGTCTACATACCTTGATACAATGGTGAGGTGAACAGACAAAGCAAGCAGGGAAAAAAAAAACAGAAAGGGCATGGCAGGCACTGATCAAGTTAGTCAGTCTGTCAACAGGCCCAGAAACAAGAAAAAAAAAACATTCCTGAGCCCTTTAAATCCAACTCATGGTCTGACTGGGGCATAGACACACAAATACAGGATTTAGCCAGAAATGCTACAATACTTCTCCATTCTTGTCTCAATAATTCTGGACAAAATAAAAAAAAATTAATGGGGAGCCCAAAATCACAGGCAATTTTTAAATATTAATGTGATTCTTTTAAAAGTCATTAGGACAACAGGGTTGCATAAACAATCGTTTTCTAAAAAATAATTATTAAACTAATAATACTGGCTTGCTGTGGTCTTCAGCGAGTTACAAAAAAAATCAAAACTTTATAAAGGAAAGAGCAAAATTATTAATGCAAAATTAGAGACTTTTGGGGGGTATGATTAGCATGTGTGGAAAAGAAATTGATTATCATTGACCCAAAAATAACAAATTTAAGCAACAAGAGTAACAGCACCACCAACAGATTTCACTTCTGATTTTCTAAAGATGCTGATGCAAAGAACATATCTGTTAGCTACCATGCGGATACTCTCCTCACACACACACACACACACACACACACACACACACACACACACACACACACACACACACACACACCTACCTTCACTCCTGCTGGCTATAAATGCTGAACTCTTCTACTAGGTACAATAGTTAAAACTTATAAAGGCTTAAGGGAAAGCTGCAAAAGAACACTGGGCAGTTGTTTTCTGCATTTCTCACCTTCCAGAGTATATTTACATCTTATACATGGAGCAATTAACACCTTATACAAGAAACCTGAATGAAACAATTAAACAAGAACACTTTATGAGCTGCAAATGATGATACTGCCTTGATTCACAGTGTTTTGTATACAACCATTTTTAAAGTACACATAGGGTGGCTCCCTCTTTGGTCCTAAAGCTTGCCTGCTGTCACCTCCATTCACAATTCTTGCACTGCAGTGTGTGCAACACACACACCTTCTGACATCCTTGAAGATTCATCAATACCTTGCAAGGAACTGATAAGCTAATCACGTTGTTACTGCAGATTTTCACTTTAAGTTTTCTTTGTACTACAGTTTTGTATCTCTCGTGCCTCCTTTGGAAAGCTGGCAATTCAAATCACTACAATTTTTAGTTAGTAAATATTTCACATCTTTTTCCTAATACTAACTCCTTCAAAATGTGCTGTAAGTGATGTATCCTGTCTGCAGTTTCTTAACAGATGCTCATGAAAGCCTAATACTCCATAATCAAACAGAGTAAGTTCACCATTACCCTAGAATGAACTGTAATTGTGACAATGCCTTTTTTTTGCAATGGTTAATGCTCTTTGTACTACTGTACAGTCTGGATAGTACAAAATCTTCTTGTACAAATGACTCCGCTTACAAAGCAAATGCAGCTGTATTTCTTACCTTATTACGTGAAGATTTCAGTGAAAATTCTGCAAAGTAAAAATAAAAGGACTATAATTACAGAACAATCATTTTAGTGATTATTTCCATGCTCATTTACATGCACAAAAGGTCAGCAATCTAACTTTTAGATTATGCTGTGCCAGTGTCAAACTCAAGTACCTGCTGTATGTAGACTGAATCTCTATCGCTTACTATTATTGCTTTCCTGAAAGCCGGCTGTCATGATCCTCACCTAAAGTATATTTATCAGACTGGTTCTCCTCTTTTGCAGCTTGATTCAATAGAGATGCTGCTATCTCACAGCAATAATGTTTGCCACCCTGTCTACTCCCCTTGGGGTGCCTTTATCTGGCCCTCTCTCAAGACAACACAACACAAACACATGAAGTTTCCTGCTGCTGCTGCATACCTCAGTATACCCTCTAGTAATTCCAAGGGACTGTTCCAAAGAGCTCTTTACTCTACAGTGATAAATCCCCATCAAGAGGCTCCTCTGTTCACTGTGGCATTCTAGATCCAAAACACTCCTCCATCACAGCTGATATTTCTGTGCCATAAAAATAACCAGCATCTATAAATAAAAAAATGAG